>NC_134785.1:80421014-80443514 GCF_046742065.1 Oratosquilla oratoria
CATGGTAAAGAGGTAATTCGGAGAGGTAGTGGAAGAAGTACGCGTGATATTTGATACCATCTTGGTAACCAACAAGTATGGGACAATTGCTCATAACTCGTATATTACAATTTAAATAATTCTGAAATTTCATGGCAAATATAACTACCTAATCTGTACAAACCTTGATGGAGATTAACATTTATTACCTTACTAGATTTGATCAAATTGCATTCAATTAAATTTCTTTCTGTGATGTTATTGTTGTATGTGATGACTTTAGCGTTATCCCAGTCAACTGGGTGGTTAGAATGGTTCATGTGGTTGAATATGCCGCTAGATTGGTTTCCCTCTCTTACACATTTCTTATGTTGATTGATTCGTGTTTTGGATGTTTTAGCAGTCTGACCAACATAAAACTGATCACAAAATTTAAAAGGTATTTTGTACACACACCCTTTATCACTATCGACAGAATTATTTATGAGCAATTGTCTTACATTGTTCTTATTATTAAAAATTACATTAATGTTGAAATAACGTAATATATTTGGAATGTTTTTCATGTTTTCTTGGTACGGTAGAATTAACAAGTTATTCATATTGAAAGTTTGGGTTGACTTAAGGTTATGAAATGTCCCCTTAGCACGATTGTAAGCTGTATCAAGAACATGTGTGGGATATTGCAGCTTAGTGTCAATATCGTAAATACATCTTATTTCATCATCGATGTACTCTGGGCTGCAAATGCGTAGGGCCCTAAGGAACATCGAAGAAAAAACAGACCGTTTTACGCCATCAGGGTGTGAGAAATAATAGTGTATATATGAACAAACATTGGTTGGTTTACGATATACACTAAACTTCAACTCACTTTCACGGCGGTAGATATTACAATCAAGGAAAGGCAAAATATCTTCATTCTCTGTCTCTACCGTGAACTAAATGGAATTGACCGAATCATTAAGTTTACTTAAAAGATCATTTACATTAACTTGAATGGGCCACAGACATAGGATGTCATCAATGTACCGCAGCCATACTATGTTGGAGGGAATGATCTTACTTAATATTTTAGTTTCAAAAAGCTCCATATATAAATTACTCAATACGGGGGAGAGAGGAATACCCATGCTCATGCCAAATTTCAGAGTATAAAATTTATCATTAAATTGGAACTTACAGTCTTTAACACACAATTTAAGGTGTCTGAGGGTAAATCGTGCTTATCTAACTCTTCTTTTAGATAGATTAGAAGATCATCCAAAGTAAATTTAGTAAATAAACTAACAATGTCATAACTTCCTAATTTAAATTCATCATCTGGTTTTACCTCACCTAGTTTGTTAATAAGGTCTAAACTGTTCTTAACATGTGAAGTGGAAATAGTTCTAACTAATGGACTAAGAATTGTTATCAACCATTTCGAAAGATTATATGAAGCTGAACCTATTGAAGAAACGATTGGTCTTACCGGGTAATTTGGTTTATGTGCCTTAATTAAACCATACATGTGAGGCAAAGGAGGGCTAATAGAAATAAACTTTTTTATGAGTTCACTATTTCCACTTTATTCTTTTATCTTCTTATTGAAATGGCTATTCACTGATTCAGTAGGATTCTTTAAAAGTTGAACATAAGTATCTTGATCTTTAATTAGTCCATCCATTTTGTTTATATAATCCTTTTTGTTCATAATTACTACGGCGTTTGATTTATCAGCTTTTGTGATATGTAAATCACTTTCTTTTTTGAGAGAATTAATAGCAATGTGGAAACGTTCAGGACAGCTGGGAGGTACTTGATTAGCTAAAGCACCATAAACAATACCTTTGCATATATTAACATCATCTATAGGTAGGTTTTTATCACACTTTAAATTACAAAAAGCTTTACCAATATTAATGATGTTAGATGGATTTGAATTATTGGCAAAGCTGAGCCCAAATCCTAACGCAGTGGATTGAGCCTTGGTGAGTGGCTTAGATAACAAGTTAACCACGATATTTGGGTTAGCATGTTTCGTCCAGTCACTGTCATTAATGAGGGCTAGTAATTTCATGTTTAACTTTCTTGTAAGGTACTCACATTCCATCCTCATTTTTCCATAACAATAGTCCAAAAGCACTTCCCTGACATCAGATGATACACAACACTGGAAATTATGCCAACTAATACGCTTGATCCTAAAGGCTTCTTTGACTTCTAGTTTGGCAACTGCATTGAATTAGATTTTTTTCTGAATGCAGTTTGATCAAATCTAGTAAGGGAATAAATGTTAATCTCCATCAAGGTTTGTACAAATTAGATAGTTATATTTGCCATGAAATTTCAAAATTATTTAAATTGTAATATACGAGTTATGAGCAATTGTCCATACTTGTTGGTTACCAAGACGGTATCAAATGTCACGTGTACTTCTTCCACTACCTCTCCGAATTCCCTCTTTACCATGTCTCACTCAGTAATATATTCTGTACCTTGCTTCTTCATTTTATAATTCCTTCTTTGTATTATCACTGAAGATGTAATTATACGATAGCGCTCTATTTCGTTAGTTTACTTTTCCTAGTGGTTACTTACGCATTTGTGAATACACGTTCCTAGTGTTTTTATTGCATATATATATATATATATATATATATATATATGTATATATATAAATATATATATACATATATACATATATATATATATATATATATATATATATATTTATATATATATATATACACCAGGGGTGCTTGGCCTTCGGCAAGACCCGCTACGCGAGTCGCTCACTTCGCTCGCAGTGCGCTCCGCGCATCTTTTTTTTTTTTTTTTTCTTTTTTTTTTAAATTCCGATTGCTTTATTTATCTGAATCAGCCTTATCATCTATCTTCACACGCTTTATATGTTCATCTTTTGTCTCATCACCTTCTCTTTTCCTCTTGGGTGCCAACGATCTTCCCTCTTGAGTAGGCTCCTCACCCGATGCCTCCAACAACTTATTTACAGCCTCGTTGATATTGTCAAGTTTATGTTCAAGTTTACGTTGCAAATTTACAGCCTCGTTGATATTGTCAAGTTTATGTCCAAGTTTACGTTGCATAGCCTCTATTTCTTCTTTTACAGTACTTTCAGGGGTTGTCGGTTTCTCATCTTCTTCACTGTCATAAGTGTAGTCTGGGAGTACCATATCGATTGCCTCTTTCTCCGATATTGGAGGGATTACTACCATGGACTGATCAGGTCTTCTTCTGCTATCGCTGCGTCGTCCGAGTGTTCGGTCACCACCCTTGATTGCTGTTCGGGCTCTACTGGCACATCTTGGGCAAAGAATAACTCTTTATATACTACGTTGGTAGGCAGTCTTCGACATTCACTGTCTTTAACCTTCTTCCACCCAGTATAGTAGTATAGTGAATTCCAACTCGTAACACGGGAACACGCAACTTACAATTGTCCATCTGCGAAGCACTGGGTGCCATCTAGCAAAAGTTCATATTTTTCAAATATCTTCCCAAAAAGCAATACCCAAGTTCGTCATCCTTTCCACCACCTCGAATGGCAGGTAAGATTTGCCTGAAGTCCCCAGCACACACAAACACTATTCCTCCCATGAAAGCGTCGTTACCGGTTATGTCTCTCAAAGTGATATCCAATGCCTCCAAAGTGTTCTTGTTTGCCATAACAACTTCATCACAGACTATCAATTATGTCATATTCATAAGCTGTGCTAAATCGGTATTCTTCTTGATGCCACATGTTCTCACTTCATTGTATTCCATTAGGGTTATCTTGAACATGTTATGAGCTGTTCTACCACCGTGCAAAACAGTAGCAGCAATCCCAGAAGCTACAGCCAAAGCTATCTTCCCCATGGAACGGACAGAGTCCAATAAAGTGTTAAGCACAAATGACTTACCGGTGCCACCTGGAGCATTCAAAAACACCCCATTATTCATGCTCTTATTAGCGTTCTTTATCCTTAACATTATGACATCGTAACAATGCCTCTGTTTAATGTTCATGATAGTCAACTTATTGTTAACTTCCTTCAAGAATTTTTCTTTGTTGTACGACCGTTCCCGGCGAATGACGTTGCTCTACTTTTTCCGGTTTCTACTCTTGGGCAGCCCATACTCTGTGATATCTTTTCCTCCACAGTTCCAAACGTGTTCCTGTATATCGTCAAGAGCATCGAGATAAATCTCATCGTTATAGTCTTTCAAACCGGACTGATGAAGGAAATCACTTGAAAAAAGGTCCTTAGTCTCACTCCAAATCGTAGACTGATCCTCCAAATCTGAAAACACCAACATACTGGCGTATGTTTCTCGAAGCTTTTTTCGATCATTTGTGTGATTGATGATTTCCAATATAGTTTGCCGCCAAGTCTCTTCGTCATTTATGAGACCCATAGCTTTAACCGTCTCTCGGTACGTGTCGTACCTACGACCCTCGTGAGTTCTGAGAGCTTCAAATGAAGTAGGGCCCTATATATGCGTCAGCAGTAATTTCATATAGAATAATTCTAGAGTCTTGGTGTTAACCGCCCTTATGCAACCCAATGTTGTCCGACATGTCTTCCGCTCTCGCCAAATGTTCAATTTTTTATCCCAAAGGAAATGGTTAGGTACCTGGTGGTAATAAAGCTCAGCTGCGAACTTATTTTGCGTACAAAGTTGAAAAACGCAGTGAGTTGTGTATCTATGTTCGATTTTTTGTTTAGGGATTCGGTACTATCCGAATCCTTGTAAAAGACCTCGTTTTCTCCCTCCAAATGAAGATCTAGTGACAGCACTGCTGGGCTATTTTTATGTATCGGGAACCTAAATATCTTCCAAGTAGCCTCATTCGCATTAACGAAACGGGCCTCCTGGTAATTCTTTACCTCGTTCACCGTTTCCTCACCCTCTTTAGTGTAAAGGATACGATCACAACCCTTGTTTAGGTACTTTGTAACATAAGCGATACACTTTATGGTGTTGGCACACTCCACGTTAATGTGAGCATCAAAGAGTAGGCAAAGATAAGCATTGTAGGGCACAACCCACGAATTTTCGATAGTGACGTACTTCCCCTTGACTTTCTTAACAATAGAGTTTCCTCCTTGACCTATTGATCTCCTTTTATACAAAGGGTATCCGTTATTACCAAATAGGAGTTCTTCCCTGCAAACTTTTGGGAAACCCTTACCACAGGTGTCACCTTTACTGTTTTTGCCCTGACAACAGGGTTGTTGCTCATTGAAACCCTTGCAAGGACCGTGAATCATATTACGTGTTACAATATCGTGTAACCTGGGCTCCTTTTCAGGGTTACTGCTGATATGATTTCATCAACCAACGATGCAGTTACACGTTTTTCCATCCACAACAAAATGTGTGCATTAAGAAGCCCTCGTTTCTGCCACTCGATACTGTATAAGTGAGCCTTAACACCACCGAAAACCCTTTTCTTCACCAACTCATCTATGAGGGCATCTATTTTCATCTTGAACACCCTACTCACTAAATCTGGCCTGTCTTGAATCTGATTGTATATGGCATCGTCGCCTACGCTGGTAGCGCTAACAGCATCTTTCAACTCTTCCCAGTGAGGTTTCATCGTGAACGTATTGAAGAAATCCGGAGAACCGTACGTTGTAACGTACGTTAGTGCATCTTGCTGACGCTGCTTCATGTACCTTGGTCCTCCCACGAAAGTGGGAGGTATTATCACCCTTTGACACACGTTCTTCCCCAAGTCTGCAGCCAAAATATCGGCACGTTCTTTTCGCATTGTACTCTGGTTAAACTCTATGAACGATAACCGCAACGACTCAACCTTCACATAGTTGTCGACCACGAATTGCTGGAATAACCTTCGCATCTTTGTCAAGTAGTTAAAGCTACCTTCACGTTCCATGTAAAGAGATGAGTAGTACATGCAAGGGCTAAGGGTGTCGTACGTTTTCGCTGAGGTGGCTTCTAATTGCTGTTCGAACGAAGGTGGTTCATCACTCTCTTTATTGTCACATTTCCCTATTTTAACTTCTTATTTTTCTTGAATTGATGACTATAGCCAAGATCCCCGTTAGAGAACAATAGTGGATACTGGAAACTATCACAAAAGAACTTCGTGTGACATATTGATCTCCATCTTACTGATTTTCTTTTCATCCGCAACCCACTTCCAATAATGCATATTACGTCTTTTAAACCGAGCTGCTATGGGCAGAGGCATTGTGTCCAACGTCCAACCTTGACCACGATTGGGGTACTTTCTTTTAAATGTCTTGAACCTACGCTCTAAATAGTACATACATACATACAAATACCAAGGCTCTTTCCCCCTTCCAAGGGAGGTAGCCAAAAAGGGAAAGGCATAAAAACACTCCCACCCATTTCATCCCTAAATACACTCCACACCCCTCCCACCCTTCCTCTCATCTGAGCACCTCCTGGATGACGGGTCATCCCTGCACCCTGCCCACCGCCCTGGGTCAGAAGCAGTGTCGCAAGACACAGTACATCCACAGCGAGGCCGCTTCATTTAATCGGCGACCCCCCCTCTCCGTCCCCCTTTGCATATAAAGCGAGGACGGGGAGAAATCCCTTCGGGCTGCGTCAAAATTTACTCACACAAACTACCCCACCCCCCACTTCCCCGCCCATTTCTCCTCATGCAGTCACAACATCATCCATATACAACCATTCTCCACTCACCTCTGTCTTCCGTCCTCTCCCTTCCTTCCTCAACAGACATTCACATGCTCTAAATAGTACAACTGGTATTGCCTGTGTCCTCTTCCACCATTACCACAAAAATTTTTGTAGCCTGCGTAATAGTGCTTCTTGAAATTTTCTATAACCTCGGAAGAAATACGAACACCAAGAACTTCGAGATCTTCGAGACCTTCCAGAAGTTCGAGACCTTCCAGAACTTCGAGACCTTCCAGACCTTCGAGAACTTCGGCACTTTCGAGAACTTCGGCACCTTCGAGAGCTTCGGCACCTTCGAGAACTTCGGCACCTTCGAGAACTTCGGCACCTTCAAGAACTTCGACACCTTCGAGAACTTCGGCACCTTCGAGAACTTCGGCACCTTCGACAACTTCGGCGCCTTCGAGAACTTCGGCACCTTCGAGAACTTCGGCACCTTCGACAATTTCGGCACTTTCGAGAACTTCGAGAACCTCGACACATTCGAGAACTTCGGCAGCTTCGAGAACTTCGGCACCTTCGAGAACTTCGGCAGCTTCGAGAACTTCGACACCATGGCTTAACGATCGTCCATTGCAAAACGATGATCGTTCAGGGCTCAACGATGATCGTCCATGACTCAACGATGAGCGTCCATGGCCTAACGATGATCGTCCACGGCTCAACGATGATCGTCCACGACTCAACGATGATCGTCCACGGCTGAACGATGATCATTCTTGACTCAACAACGTCCATGGCTCAACAATGATCGTTCTTGACTCAACGATGATCGTCCACGGCTCAACGATGATTGTCCATTGCTCAACGATGATCGTCCATTGCTCAACAATCATCATCCACGGCTCAACGATGATCGTCCACGGCCCAACGATGATCGTCAATGGTTCAACGATGATCGTCCATGGCTCAACGATGATCGTCCACGGCTCAACGATGATCGTCCATGGCCCAACGATGATCGTTCTTGACCACGATTGGGGTACAACCATACATGAAAAATCCCTTATACCGGGCATGTCCACAAAAACTTGAATCGTCATCTGGGCACGGTTTCGAAAGTGTTTATTTTTAATAGTTAGACAAGCACCCGGCTTCGCCGGCCTTGGCTTCGCCCCCTGAGATACCCTCTGTCCCTGAATTTTCTTGTATTAATGAAGGTTTTACAGATAAAAGATAGATTTTTACAAATATTTTTATTTAACATCAAATACAATTTTTGTACACCATTATTGCTTCATTTTCTTTCTTGGAGGGCCATCATCTTTAATATCTGAGTCTTCTTCCAAGTCGTAGACGCTTCCATCACTGTCTTCGAATATTTTTCCGTCATCATCGCTGTCTTCACTCAAAGCCCTCAAAAACTCCTTCATCATCCTCTTCATTTTCTCCTTATTCCTTTTCTTTTCATTTTCAAATTCTTTTTTCTGCTCTTTCATTTCCTCTCTGATACTCTGGATCATTTCAATAAATTCTCCAGAATCACTGTTTTCTTCCCCATAATTGGACTCAGGAGGCATGATCATGTTGATGGCGTCTATTTCGCTGATTTTGTAGGCGGACTTTGGTATTACAGTGATCGATTGATCAGGTTCTTCTTCTGCTATTTCGACTTCTGTTTCGTCGTCGTTGGACGTTTTCTTATATGTCTCTTCCACGATGTCTTCAAAATTACCTTTATAAAACCCTTCTCCGGAGAAAAGCTCTTTATACACGTAGTTGCGTGCAGGCTTCCTGACATAATCGTCTCCTTCCTTTTTATAGCCAGTGTAAACGAAGAGAGAATCGTGGCTTGTTACCCGTGAACATGCAACATATAGCTGTCCATGAGCAAAACACTGGGCACTATCAAGCAATAAACCACAACGTTCAAATGTCTGCCCCTGGGATTTGTTTATCGTCATGGCGTAGCACAATCTCACTGGAAATTGTCTTCTCTTGACTCTAATGTTACTCTGGGAAGTAAAACTTGTTCGCCTCTGTATGCACCTACCAAAATCTTCCCTACTATTATATTCTTCTGTAAATTTGTTATAAGAATTCGTGTTCCGTTACATAATTTAGGTGGACAAATATTCCTAAGAACCATTATGACAGCGCCGACTTTCAGTTTAAGTTCATGAAGGGGAATAGATGGACTATTGAGGGCATTGTAAACTGACGTTTGAATATCCATTTCGTTATCCACGGAAGTGTCCTCACTTCGATAAACAACCTCATTTTCCTTCAATTTCTTGAAAACCATCTCGTTGATGTTGTCCACATCGTCATTTGTAGGAGAGATTATTGCTCGTTTTTCAAAATATGAGACGTTCAGGAAATTTTCCTTCGAAATCATCATATACGCGTTCTACTAATTCCTCTTTCTTTCACAACTACACCACATTCTAATATTTCTCCTTTTCCTACATCCAGTAAATCTTCGGCAAATTTCTTGTTCCGAATGTCAGTTTTTGATAGCCTCACATTCTCTGTCAGTTCCAATTTACTCAATTCTTCCCAGAAATAGCTTGATTTAAGACAACAATTCAATTCTTCACTTTTTCCTCCTCCCCTGACCACAGGAAGAATTTGTCTAAAATCTCCAGCACATACAAATACTATTCCTCCCATGAACTTGTCAACACCTAAAACGTCTCTTAGAGTAATATCGAGGGTGGTCATTGTATTTTTGTTAGTCATTACAGCTTCATCCCAGACAATCAAAGAAGTCAACTCATAAAGACGTGCCATCTCAGTATTTTTCTTGACGCTGCATGTTCGTATTTCATTGTATTTCATTAACGGAATTTTGAACATGTTATGGGCGGTTCTTCCTCCATGTAAAACAGTAGCGGCTATACCCGAAGAAGCCACGGCTAATGCTATCTCTCCTCTTGAACGAACAGTATCCAATAGAATATTCAACAGGAAAGATTTTCCAGTTCCTCCCGGAGCACTAATAAAAAACCCTCTTTTTCCACGTTTCGATTTGTCTTCTACACATTTCATTATGGTATCGTAACAATGCTTCTGTTTTTCGTCCATCATCACTTTTCGTTCCTCGACTTCTTGAGCCAGTACCGCTTTGTTGTATGATCTCTCTCTTCTTACAACATTAGTTGACTTTTCTCCGTTTCTTGAAGAAGGAAGACCGTATTGTTCGATTTTTCCTCCTCCACAGTTGAAGACCTTTTCTTGAATATCGTCAAGAGCATCGAGGTAAATTTCGTCATTATACTCTTCTAATCCCCTCAAATGTAGAAAATCACTCGCAAAAAGGTCTTTTGTCTCCTCCCATATGCTTATTTGATCTTCCAGATCAGAGAATACCAACATACTCGCATATGTCGACCTTAGTTGGTCTCTGTTATTAGTATGGTTTATGATTTCCATTATAGTTTTCTTCCACATTTCTTCGTCGTTGAGTAATCCAATGGCTTTTACAGCTTCTCTATATGTTTCGTATTCGACTCCCTCAACTGTTCTGAGGTCCTTGTAAGAAGTGGGTCCTCTTTTATGCGAAAGCAACATACGCAAATAAAAGAGTTCAACTGTTTTTGTGGTTACTGCTCGTACTCTTCCGAGGGCCGCGGTTTTCGTCTTTCTCTCAATCCGCTTAGCTGCTAATTTGTCGTATATGAAGAAATTGGGGATTTTGGATACAAAAGTGAAGCAGCGAACTCGTTCTTTTGACACAATTTGAAGAAAGATGTGAGTTGTGTATCCTTTAAGGTTTTCCTTAACAATGTCTCTTCGTCGTGGTCTGCATTGAAAAATACTTCATTTTCCCCCTCCAGGTGCAAATCAAGGGTAGTAACAGGGGGAAAGCTCTTATGGATAGGATACTTGAATATCTTCCATGTTGCCTCGTTAGCGTTTACGAAGCGTGCATCTTAATAATTTCTTACCTCGTTTACTATTTCTTTATCCTTTTCAGTCTTGGTGTACAGTATGCGATCACAGCCCTTGTTAACGTACTTTGTTACATAGGCTATGGTTTTTATGGAATTTGAACATTCGACATTTATATGAGCGTTATATTTGAGGCATAGATATGGGCTATAAGGTACCACCCAAGAATTATCCACTGTCACGTTTTTACCCTTAATTTTCTTCTCAAATGTATGTCCGCCTTCTCCTTTTGCTCTTCTTTTGTAAAGTGGGTAGCCATTATTTCCGAAAAATAGAGTATCTCTACACTTTTTCGGGAACCCTTTTCCACACAAATTTTTGCCGTCCGAGGAAGATTTCCCTTGGCAACAAAGTTGGGAATCATCAAAACCCTTGCAAGGTCCATGTATCATACACTTTGTCACAATATCATATAATCTAGGGTGAGTTTCCTTGTCTGGTATTTCTGCAGATATTATTTTGCTAACAAAATCGGCGTTAACATTATGTCTCATCCATAACAAAATATGGACATGTGGGAGCCCTCTTTTTTGCCACTCGACACTGTAAAGATAGGCTTTAACTTTTCCAAATATACAATTAACGGTGAAATCATCAAGAAGACTATACACTTTCATCTTGAACAGTCTACTCACTAAATCTGGCCTGTCTGCTTTACATCCAGAAGCAGCATTTCCTCCTGTCTGACTCGTCGCTTCTTCCAGTTCTTCCCATGCTGGGTTCATAGTGAACGTTATGAAAAAGTCAGGAGATCCATAATTTGTTACAAATGCGAGGGCGTCTTGTTGTCTTTGCTTCATATATCTTGGTCCTCCAACATATGAAGGAGGTATAATTATACGTTGACCTCTATCTTTTCCATTTTCTCCTCTCAGAATATCCGACCTTTCCTTTCTTATTTCATTTTGGTTTCTCTCTATGAAATCAAGTCTCATGGTCTCCACTTTTACATAATTATCCACGACGAATTGTTGGAATATACATGGAGGAGTAAAATGCAGCGGGCGTCAATTTGTTGTATTTTCGAACTTTGTCTCCTTTTTGTAAAAGCTTCAGAGTATAAGAATATCCCATATTTCCATGAGGAATTAAAAGAGGGTATTGGAATGGATCATAGAAGAAATTCGAGTGTTCTAGGATCCTTGTAACATAATTAGACCCGGGTTTAGGAGACGTTATAATAACCCGAAGAGGATCATTACCGGGTTCTAAATTCACTATACCTCCGACAGCTGCAGAAGAAGATGGAAGGTGATACACACCTTTATGTTCACGCGTTTGCACGCCTTCTGCTGCTTTAAGTGTTAAGGTCATCTCTGGTATTTTTCCATGTTTTTCGATGTGAAGCCGAACTAATTCTTTTGAATTTTCGACCTCCTTTAACATAGACGAAAGACACGAATTATTTTCAGCAAAGTATTCAAAAAGCATCTTGATTATTTTTTCATTTTCTTCGTATTCCTTTTCTTCTCTGGAACGTCGTTTTTTTTTTCTTTTTCTTTTTTTTTTTTTTGCTATTTTCCCTTCTGACTTTAAATTTTTCATTTTATCTGTTCTTAGTTTAATTTGCTGGTCTCGATCATGGTAAAAATAGAGGTCCAAGAAACTGTCACCTTTGTTTCTTCCAGAAATCCTTTGTTTTCTACTTCCTTGCCAAAAAATCCACGGCTTCCCGAAGCCTGATGGTTTAGAGGTCCTTCTTGAAATCTTCCAGGATTCAAATATCCTAACCTGTGGTAAATTCTTCCTTGAACCTTGAAACATATGGATTTCTCTAAAGCATTTTCTAACTTGCGAGGTTATCACTCCTTTTAGTTTGTTTATGGAAAATATGTCGATTGACGGTTTTTCACGTCTCTCTTCCATATCTTGTTTTCTTTCTGCTCTGTCTTCTTCTAGCATTTTCTTTTGCTCTTCTTGTAGTTCAGGGAATAACAAAGAACCCATATTTCTTTTCAGATTTCTCAAATCATTCTTTTTCTTTTAGTTCTTTCGCCAGCTCGCGTTTTTCCATTCTTAGACGTAGTCTCTCGTCTTTTCTTTGTTCTTCGAGACGTTTCTTCTCTAATTTTTTACGGTGTTTCTCCTCTTTCAATTGTTGCTCAAGTCTTTTTATCTTAAACCGTTTAACACGCCTCTCATCCCTTCCCTTTTTAAGTTCCATCAGTTTTTGCTTTCTATCCAGCTTTTCTTGCTTTTTCCGTTCCTCTTCCTCGGCGGCTTTCCGCTTTTCTTCTTCAATCTTTTCTTGGAGCCTCTTTTTTTCAGCCTCTTCTTTGACTTTCTTTATAGCGTACATGTTCTTCTTCTCTTGACGCTTATAACTCTTAAAAATTGAGTCGATGTAGTGCATTTGGTAATTTCTGTGATCACCCCTGCCTCCATGTTTTATGAAACTCTTGTAGCCCGCGAAATAGTGTTTGGAAAAACCATCGAATTTACTCTTTTCGACGTCTCCGTTAAACAATTGTAAATCGTCAAACATTTCATCTGAATACGAAAAGTCTTCATTTTCACGTATGGTGACATTAAACTGAAGAACTTTTAAATGGAACTCCTTTAAAGACTCTATCACAGAAAAGCTTTTGGTTTTTCCGTAAAGACCCGGAAAGGTTCTAGCGTGTTCTGCTCGAAGCTGTCCAAGAAGCTCAGAGTTGTTTTTGGTGTCTTTCTTTTGTATCTTTTTTGAGCACGTCACCCATTTCCAGAAGTGTCGATAACGTTTCATCCTAGAGGAAACTTCCTCAGACATTTTGGAAAAGTAATGAAAGGGTGTGTGTTAAAACGAAAAAGGCTTACTGGCTCTGGCTTGAGAAGCGTTACAAAATCACCACGTCAACACAGGGGCGCGAGGCGTTTTGCAAAACCACCCAAAAGTCAGAGAACCCATCCAATTAATTTTTAGTAGTGTTACAAAATCACCACGTCAACACAGGGGCGCGAGGCGTTTTGCAAAACCACCCAAAAGTCAGAGAACCCATCCAATTAATTTTTTAGTAGTACTAAGATATATATATATATATATATATATATATGTATATGTATGCATATATATATATGCATACACATATATATATGTATACATATATATATATATATATATATGTATGCATATATATATATATATATATATAGGTATAGATATAGATATATATATGTACATATATACCCTATATATATATATGTATATATATATATATATATATATATATATATATATATATATATATATATATATATATATATATATATATATTGGAAAACTGTAAACACCAGATCCAATTGAAGGATTTATTTGCCCGACGTTTCGATTCCCGTCCAGGAATCGTCTTCAGGTGGTATAACGGTTACAAGAATGTGAACTCTTTATAAATCGCCGAAATGGTAAACCTGGGAAAGGTTCACCCTCTCAGTCAATTTTACAAAGCATACCTTACAATAATAAAAATAAATACATTACAATAGAAATTACATACCAATTAGAATAAAAATAAAATTCAAATAAAAGTTATATATATATATATATATATATATATATATATGTATATATATATATATATATATATATACATATGTGTGTGTGTGTGTATATATATATATGTATATATATATATATATATATATATATATATATATAAATATATATATATATATATATTGGTATCTGAGAGGTCGATTTCAGTTGGTCGCACGTAACATACTGTACGCTCTTGTCCGGAGCATTTATGTGCAATACAATCTTCGTCTAATCTCTCCAAAGTGGTTGGATCAGAGTGGAAAAACATAAACGCGGTGGTAAATGGTCAACGCCAGATTAGATTTTTCCCGAAAATATAATTTAGAAAAATCAAACAGAACATAATCCTAATATCTAAAGTGCGTTTACGTTAAGCATGTTTTGCTCCTACTCGAAGGTGAGACGATATGATCTTAGAGAATATACCCGGGGTTATGACCCGCTGTCAACGGGATAATATCTCTAGATGATATAACAAATTAAATTTTAGATGCGAACCTAGATAAACCCGGCTTAGATGAAGGATAATGTCAAGGAGAGGCATCTATAAGACGACTCCAGCAAGCCACGCTAAAGTGAAGCTGCCAGGATGCAGTTCCTCATTACGGACTTCTATACAAGGTCGATACAGAAATTTCAAAACCACGAACGACCTGTCCGTACTTACATAAATTTGGTTCTCTCAGACCAAAATATAAGATGTTACACTTGATATATTACAAAGAAAATGTAGTTATCCCCAGGCAGAAATCTCAAATAGGATAGGAGACAAATAAAATCTAACTACAGTGGGAAAACATGTGATGGCATTCATTTATGACTGTCCTGTGCAAAAGCATATAGGCTACCAAAGTACCCTTTCGCCCGTATAAGATGAAGGCCGAGTCAAAATATACACTCAACCTTCACTCATCCCGCACCACTCATGAATCCATTTGTTTCCCCTCCCTTCGTAGTTTCTTGTAGATGAAGGATCATCCCTGTCTCCTGCCGACTGCTTGAGTCAAAGGCAATGTAGAAAGAAAGAGCACTTCCACAGCAGGACCCGACAGCTGAAGCTGGTTTACCCCCACCGCTTCATTTAATGGCGACCTTTCCTCTCACACATGTCTTCCCTCTCCTTTTCCTGCTGGACAGACATTCATATTTTATTCAATGCTCTGCGTCCATCCATCCCATTTCCGGTCTTCCCCTCAAGTTTATTTCATTCGCTTCCGTCTTCCACATACTTTTTCTGATCTTTCTTCACTTATTTTTACATATGCCCAAACCATCCTAGCATTCGATCAATCCTATCTTCCATTTTATTTTTCCATCTCCACCCTCTGCCTCACACCCACTTTTCTCGCTCTATCCATCCTCGTGACCCTCAACATACTTCTTAAACATATTATTTCGGACACATTTAGGTTCTTCCTTTGTGCCTTCCTCAATTTTCAAATCTTTGTTTCAAATAGTGTCGTGGGGATAATCTCCCATTCATACTTTTTTTTTTTTTTTTTTTTTCGTTCATCCCCAACTACCAATTTGTCACGACAGTTTTCATTCCCACTAGACTTATTTCCCTTGATCTATAATTCGCCTGCATCACCACCACACCTCCATGTTCTGCTTCATGTAGCCCTAAATACTTAAAGCTGTCCACTTCCTCCAGCGTCGCGCCCTTTAAACTCACCTTTAGCCCAGTGGCACCATAACCTCTTTTGCATCCCATTACCTTGCTTTTGCCCACATTCGCTTTGATCTTCCATACCTTCCCAAACTCTGCCACCAACTGCATCGAACCATTACCTAGGTTCAACTACAGCACAGTATCATCAGCAAACAACAACTAGCTCACTTCCCTCTCCCTTCCACTCTCACTTACACTTCCACTTTCCACTCTCCCTTCCACTCTAAACATCTGCCCAACACATTCGCGTTAGCTCCCCACACTTGGCCTGGGGAAAAAGTAACTCAGATCAACGACAAACAGCTAGACCATTTGAGATTCGTGTAAACATATTTAGATATAGGGTTTGCGTGCACGTTCCAACATGAACACTATATCCAGTTTAAACCGGAACCTCTCGTGTATAACACTGTTTTAGTATATTCGTATACTTTCATAATACTGGTATGGGCAGGTATCGCACACACACACACACACACACACACACACACACACACACACACACACACACACACACACACACACACACACACACACACACACACACACACACACACACACATATATATATATATATATATATATATTATATATATATGTATATATATTTGTATATATATATGTATATATATATATATATATATATATATATATATGTGTGTGTGTGTGTGTGTGTGTGTGTGTGTGTACGTATGTATTTGTACAACACTGAATGGGTCCCAGTGATTAGAGATACATTTTTATCAACCACAGTGCACTTTAATTCTAAGCCATCTAGGCGCATGCAGAAATTGTAACGTGTGTGTGTGTGTGTGTGTGTGTGTGTGTGTGTGTGTGTGTGTGTGTGTGTGTGTGTGTGTGTGTGTGTGTGTGTGTGTGTGTGTGTGTGTGTGTGTGTGTGTGTGTGTGTGTGTGTGTGTGTGTGTGTGTGTGTGTGTGTGTGTGTGTATTTACCTAGTTGTATTTACCTAGTTGTATTTTGCGGGAAGGGGAGCTATGCTCGTGATGTCCCGCCTTTGTATCTTGCAGTGTCTAGTTTGTTTTTAAACTCATGAATGGTTTTTGCGCATACTATTCCATTGTACAGTTTGTTCCAAGTGTCCAAAACTCTATGAGGAAAACTGTTTTTCTTCAGTTCTCTTCTATAGCTATGTTTTTTTATTTTCTTTCCATGTCCTCTTGTGTTTCTTTTGTCCCAGTTAAGTAAGTTCTCACTATCGAGTACCTCTGTGCCTTTCATGATTCTGTAGATGGTCAATAGGTCACCTCTCTCTCTTCTTTGCTCCAGTGTCGGTAACTCCAGTTTAGCCAATCTCTCCTCGTATGATAGGTTTGCAAGTGCAGGTGCCATTTTTGTAGCTGCTTTTTGGATTCTTTCTATTTTCTTTATATTCTTTTTGGTACTGGGGGACCACAATGTCGCTGCATACTCTAATCTAGGCCTTATCAATGTAACCAATATTTTTTTCATCATGTCTTCGTCCAAGTATGTAAACGCCACTTTTATTGATCTTAGCAAGTTGTAAGTCTCCCCGACAATTTTGTTAATCTGTATATCATAGGACAAGTCGTTCGTGATAATTACTCCCAAATCTTTTTCGGATCCTACTTTCTTTACTTCTTTGGTTCCAATTGTATATTTTCCTGATATTCTGTTTTTGCTTTTTCCAAACTCCATTATGCTACACTTCTTAGTATTAAAGTCCACTTCCCATTTCTGACTCCAGTTCCATACCCTATTTAGGTCTTCTTGCAGTGCTTCACAGTCCTCATCAGTTTCTATTTTCCTTAGCAGTTTGGCGTCATCGGCAAAGAAGCTCATGTAGCAGTTCACGTCCTCATCCATGTCATTCATATAGATAGCAAACATTATTGGTGCCAGTACAGATCCTTGCGGTACTCCACTGATCACCTCTTTCCAGTCTGAATATTTTTCTCTGAGCACTACTCTCATCTTTCTACCAGTCAGAAAGTCCTCTATCCATTTTAGTAGGTTTCCTTGTATTCCTCCTATGTGTTCCAGTTTTTTTAGTAGTTTTCTGTGTGGTACTTTGTCAAAGGCTTTTTGCAAGTCTAGGAATGCACAATCAGCCCATCCATTTCTTTCTTGCACTATGTCTATTAGTCTTGAGTAAAAGCATATTAAGTTTGTGGAGCATGATCTTCCTTGTCTGAATCCGAATTGTCTTGGGTTTAATATGTCATTGTCTTCCAGATGTTTTACCCATCTATTCTTGATTATTTTCTCACAAATTTTGGCTATGGTGCTTGTTAGTGATACTGGCCTATAGTTGGTGGGTTCTTCTTTGTTTCCTCCTTTGTGTATTGGTACAATGTTAGCGTTTTTCCAGTCCTCGGGTATCTTTCCTTCTTTGAGTGAGCTGTTTATTAAGATGTGTATTTTGTCTGTTAGTTCTTCTTTGCACTCCTTTAGAATCCAATTTGCAATACCGTCCGGGCCATGTGATTTTCTGACATCCAGCCTTGATAAATGTTCTGATATTTCCTTTAGTGATGCTGTAAACTCATTCATGAGGGGAGATTTCTTGTTTTTATCTATGTCACAATTTGGTATTTTCTCTCTGGTGAAAACAGATTTAAAGTGGTTGTTCATGACTTCGGCCATCTCTAAATCTTCTGTGTATTCTATGTTTCCTTGGCATAGTTTCACCAATTCCTGTTTGTTTTTAAGTTTACCATTCACATACCGATAGAATAGTTTGGGTTGCTCTTTGCATTTGTCTATAATATCCTTCTCATGGTTCCTTTTCTCCTCTCTTCTCACATTAACATACTCATTTCTATAGTTAACATAAATTTGCCATTTGCTTTGTTTTTTGTCTTTTCTCCACTTTTTCCAAGCTTTGTCCCTTCTGTCTTTTGCCTCACTGCATCTTTTGTTGAACCAACATTTAATGTACTCTCTCTCTCGCTTTTGTCTTGGTACATGCCTGTTTACCCCTTCATTGTAGTTTTCCATCAATATATTCCATTTCTCTTCCACTGCTGTTTCTTCCCTGTAAAATATTTCCCAGTTTGCATTCCGGAAGAATGTCTTTAGTTTTGTAAAGTCTGTTTTGTTGTACCTCAGTCTTCCTTTCCTATGCTTTTCGTTCCTCTCTATGTCTATTTCTTCCTTTAGTATAGTTTCGATGAGTACATGGTCACTCTTTCCAATTGGTGTCTCATACTGGACTTTATGCACTATTTCAGGCTCTGTTGTAAATATTAGATCTAGTTTCGATGGCTCTTCATTATTTCTGTACCTTGTGTTTTCACAGACCCATTGGGTCATTGTGTACTCCATGGTCATATCTAGCAGTACATTGCCCCACGAGTCATCTCCTTGCACTGTCATGCTGTCCCAACAAATTTCTTTGCAATTGAAGTCCCCCATAACTACCAGATTACCCTTACCCATTAGTATCTCATTGAGTGATTTTCTTGTATCATCTAGCATTTTTGTATGTTCGATTTCTTTCCAAGCGCTTGTTTTTGGAGGCACATAAGTCACCACAAACTTTCTACTTTTCATATTCTTGCCTTCGACTTTTATCATGATCAATTCAGCATTACCTTTGCCCTCTGCAATTTTTGTCACCTTTAGGTCTTTCTTGGCCAAGAACATGATTCCCCCTCCCTGTTTCTTGTCCCTGTTTTTTATCCAGTAGTTGTATAAACCTTGTCCGATAACAGTGGATGGTATTTCACCTCTTAGTTTAGTCTCTACAATTCCCATTATGTCTGGTTTTGCTTCTAACAGATAATCATTGAGTTCGTTCAGTCCCGAAATTAGTCCGTCAATGTTGGTATAGGCCACTTTTAATTTTCTTCCTTCTCCCTGGTTTCTTCTTCCCTTGTTTTGTTCGTTTTGAAGCGCCATTGTCTTAATCTCAAGTCTATTACTCTCCACTGGAATTCTTTGCATTCTGTCTCCGATCTTTTCAAGTTTTTTTCCTTTGCTTCTTCTCTTAGTGCCCTTTCTTTTTCTAATTCCTCAGTACTCATTTCTCTTTTTATCCATATCTTATTGTATTTTTCACTCTTTGCCAAGTTACCTACTTTTTCAAATATGTCTTCTACTACCACTTGTGACCTTAGTTTTATCTTTAGAGGTCGATTCCTATCCTTAGTATAGCGACCAATTCTGTAAGTCTCTTCTAAGTCTGTGCCTGAATCACTGTCTCCCCCCTGAATTTCATTAAGGATTTCTACTGCTGTCTCTTTTTCTTCTTTTTCTCTCATGTACCTCGCCAATCCTTGTTTTTCTTTAAGTCCATAAACCACAATACATTTCTTCCTATCTACTGTGTCCCTGACCCAATTTGCTTTTTCGTTAATCACTTGAATGATTGTGTCTTTTGCATTATCTTGCATTTGCTGCTTGACTATTTCTTTGAAAGCAATTTCTTTATTTTCAATATTTTCTTTCCACTTCTTAATTTCCTGGATACTGTCCCCACCTAAGTTTTCTTCGATCTTTTGTGTCAATTCTTGTAATTTGTTGTTCACTTCCTGCTTTAGATTTTCGCTATTGTTATTATCATTAGTTTTCTTCTTTTCATTATCATTCTTCAGTTCATTTATGTCTCTTTTCATTTCTTTAATTTCGTTTGTAAGATCCAAGTTAGCTTTTCTCAGGTCAGAAATTTCATGGTTAGTCTTAGCTAAACAATCAATTAAACCAATGACCTCTTTTCTTAAGTCCATGATTTCGTTTTCCCACCGAGTCCTATTTTTGCTCATCTCTCTCTCTATCTCTAATAATCTACTTAAGTTCTTTCTTTCGTACTTACCAAACCCTAAGAAATCATTGTGTGTGTGTGTGTGTGTGTGTGTGTGTGTGTGTGTGTGTGTGTGTGTGTGTGTGTGTGTGTGTGTGTGTGTGTGTGTGTGTGTGTGTGTGTGTGTTTTGAGACATTCTGACAGGTTGACTAAGTTGGAGTAGGAAACACAGGAGTCTTAGTATGAGTTCATTCCTGACTAGTTATGCAGGCATGCTTTCCCAGGTATGTTGTGAAAAAGCGTACCTGCGAAACTAGTGAGGAATAAACTCAGATTAAGACTCCTGTGTTTCCTACTCCCACGTACGTCATATATATATATATATATATATATATATATATATATATATATACATATATCTGTATATATATATATATATATATAGATATGTGTGTATATACATATATATATATACATATATATACTGTATACATATGTATATACATGTATATGAAAAAGCACACCTGGGAAACTAGTCAGAAATAAACTCAAGACTAAGACTCCTGTGTTTCCTACTCCGCTTACGTCAACCTATCAGAATGTCTCAACAAATATATATATATACAGTATATATATATATATATATATATATATATATATATATGTATATATGATGCATAATTTATTCTGTATTCTAATGATTCTGATACTTTCATGTAACTACATTTGTCTATTCATTGTTTTATTTATTTTTTTAATCTATTCAATTAATTTGCTTATTACCAGGGGTGATCAGAAAGTAATGACAGTCGGACTCGTAGCTGAGAGACTATAAGTGTTGGGGGGGCGGGGAGCAAGGGGCAGCAAGTGTTGCCTGTTGTTACATGTTTGAGCTTGTCGCTGTTTGTCTAGCTTACATTTTATCGTTGCGCTGTGCGATTGCGTCATTGTTGGTTTGCCTCTCTAACCGGAAACATGGATTTTTCGAAAGAAGGCTGCAGATTCTACACCTTCACAAGGTGGAAACTCGGGAAAAAAGCAACGGAGATCAGAGAGGAATTGTTGCAAGTTTTTCCAGAGTCTACTCCATCACTGGAAACTGTTTCCCGCTGGATTCGAGCTTTCGCAGCCGGAAAATTGCAGCTAGAAAATGATCATCGTCCTGGCCGCCCTCGGACATCCGTGACCGAAGCAACGACGGTCCGTGCGCGGGCCATCATTGACGAAGATCCAACTGTTACTCTTCGATTCTTATCCTTGGAGCTCGGTGTCAATTATGGGAGCGCACATGACATCGTGCATGAACACTTAGGGCTGAGGAAGAAGTGTGCTCGATGGATACCTCATTTGCTTACGGAAGAGCAGAAGAGCGAACGGGTGCGGATTTGTCGTCTATGGCTGGCTGAATTCGAGCCAAATGGTCCGAAACGGTTCTCAGATGTAGCTACCGGAGATGAGTGTTGGATTTCTTTCTTCACCACCAGAGACAAGCAGTCTAACATGGTGTGGTTGAGTGATGAAGAACCTCGACCTCAGATTCTGAAGGAAGGATTTCGCAGCAGGAAGCGCCTTTTCACCATCTTCTTCAATTCACAAGGACCAATGTGTGTGGATGTAATGCCTCAACAGTGTACTATCACAGCCCAGTACTACACTGATCACGTCCTTCCTCGAGTCCTGGAATATCAGGCCAAGACTGCACCAACCCGTCGCCGATCGCGCCTTTTGCTGCACCATGACAATGCTGCCCCCCACAAAGCTCGCCTCACTGTGCAGTTCCTGGAGCAGCAGGGGATCACACTTCTCCCCCACCCACCCTACTCGCCTGACCTTGCTCCCTGTGATTTTTGGTTGTTTCCAAAGATCAAGGGTGCGATCGCAGGGAAGCTGTTTCATCGCATCCAAGATCTGGCGCGAGCAGTCAATTCAGAGCTACGAGGTATATCGGCTTCTGAGTACCGTGAGTGCTTCATGAAGTGGCGAAAGAGGATGGAACGTTGCATAGAGGCAGTAGGGGAGTAAT
>NC_134785.1:80448514-80453514 GCF_046742065.1 Oratosquilla oratoria
TATGATAATTAGTGTACGGAGAGGAATAGAGAGATCAATGCTATACGGTTAACTCTGAAAAGTAGAAAGAGCAGGCTGGATTTGAAGATACCGTGAAGGTGATAAAGGAGCAGAAGAGGAATTGGGCAGAGAGGGAAGGAGGATGGGAGATGGAACAAGTGTATTACTAAGTGGACACCCGCCAAGAGATGGGAAGCGTGGAAGAAGGAAGCCAGGTAGTAGATGGAGGGACGAGATAGAGAATTTTGCAGGAGTGACGTGGCAGAAGTTGTCGCAGCTGTGCTACTCGCTGTAGAGGTTGAGAGAGGCCTTTGTTCAGCAGTGGACCTCGAATGACTGATATAATTGATTTTCTCTTCCTGTTCCTCTCCTCCTTCTTTGTCCTCCTCCTCTTTCTTCTCTTCTTTTGCTTCTTTGTCCTCGTCTTCCTCCTCCTTCTCCTCCGAATGACTAATGTAATTTATTTTCTCTTCCTCCTCTGCTTCTTTGTCCTCTTCCTCTCTTCCTCCTCATCTTCCTCCTCCTCTTCTTTTGCTTCTTTGTCCTCGTCTTCCTCTTCCTCCTCCTCCTCCTCATCCTCCTTCGTTTCGTTGACCTCCTCCTCCTCCTCCTCCTCGCCGTTCTCCGGAACTTGCGGTGTTGTGGCGGCGGCGGCGACGTCGGAAGGACACATGTAGTCGGAGGTGTTCTAGTTGGCTATGGCGATGAGGAAGGGCTTCTCCTACCTACTTAAACCATTAAGATATAAATATATATACATATGTGTGTGTGAGTGTGTATATTTAAAGTTGATAGCAAGAACAAAGACTAGAGGCTTAATCTGATTTTTATTCTTCACCAGTTTCACTACTTTTTTTTTTCAAAAACTTTTAGTCAAGAGTAAAACTCGGATTAAGACTCCGGCCTTTCCTCTTCCCACCTACTTCAACTTGTCAGAATGTCTCCATAAGGATACATATTAATCACATGGCTTTAGTAGCGTAATCCACTACTGTAGGTCGTCTTCCACAGTTCAGCCTCACTTGTTCTTGGTCTAGATCTTCAAGTTGAACTACTGTACCTGCCCTCGTCCCTTCCTCTTCCTGCTAACCTAATCTCTTTTCATAGAGTATATATATATATATATATATATATATATATATATATATATATATATATATATATATATATATATATATATATATATAGATAGATAGATAGATAGATAGATAGATAGATAGATAGATATAGATATTGTGACAAGTTTATTCCTGCGAATTTAATTAGGAATAAACTCAGATTAAGACTCCTGTTTCCTATTCCCACTTACGTCATATATATATATATATGTATATATATATATATATATATATATATATATATATATATATGTATGTATATATATATATATATATATGATATTATATATATATGATATATATATATATATACATATATATACATATATATATGTATATATATATTTATTTATTTATATATATATATATAAATATACATATATATGTATATATATATATATTATATATATATACATATATATATGTGTGTGTGTGTGTGTGTGTGTGTGTGTGTGTGTGTGTGTGTGTGTGTGTGTGTGTGTGTGTGTGTGTGTATTCACTTGGTCTTTTGGATCACGTGTTCGACTCGTGATCGACAGCTATTTCCCTCCTGGAAGAGAGCTCAAAGCTCGTAGGTCCGATCTATGGGTAATGCTATGACCTTTCACACACACACACACCCAACTCCCCGCCCACGAGAGTCAGAGTAACGACCCGAAACGCAGCTGTACCGAAATTAATTTCGGCCCTGGGCAGGATTCGAACCAAGCACTACGCGCACCACCATGCTAGTAGTTCATCGTTCTACCAACTGCGCCACTGTGTGTGTGTGTGTGCGTGGGTGTGTTTGTCTCTATGTATGTGTATATATATATATATCACGTACCCGTGTTCTTATTAGCATATATATATATATGTATATATATATATACATATATATATATATATATGTATATACTGTATATATGTATATATATATATATACATATATATATATATATATATATATATATATACGCACATGCATACATTACATACATTACCTACATATATACATGCATATATTAATTACATACATATATACATACATGCATGCATACATTACATACATACATACATACATACATACATACATATATACATACATGCATACATTACATACATACATACATACATACATATATACATACATAGATTAGACATATAATGGAGACATGAACCACGTAACTTTTCATTTATGGACTTGAAACGACCAGAGTGATCACCGGACGTATCCCCACTCGAACCTCCTCCTCCTCATGGTGACGCTCAAACCTTCCAGGGCTGACCTGGTGACGTCATCATCAGCTGATCTTAACCTCGAGAGACTGACAACGAGAGGTGACGTGTCAGTGGAGAAACCTCCCCCCCCCCAAACGTAAGGAAAAGAGTCAGCGCAAATTCGAACCTGCGCAACACACCTGCGCAACACCTGCGCAAGACTGGAGAAGTGAAAGTTCGTAGATGAGCTCTCATTGGCTGAGTGCTTCGCCAGCGCAGTTTGCGAGCTTCTGGTCTGGGTCTATATAGATTATGCACACAGTTACATATACATGAACGTGTGTGTGTTTTGTGTATATATGCTGGCATGAGTTTCCATATTTGGTATCTCCCCCCTAACCCGGGGGTTGCCGTACAACTCACAAAGACCGATTCTTCCATCGCTCCACTCGAGATAAAGAAGAAGAATGGGAATATTTTCTTCACCTCTCATGCTACAGAATAAATCTACACTTCGTAACTTACTCTTCTTTATTCGGTCGTCTTCATTCCTCCATTCTCTTCTCCATCCACCAAATCCCCTATTTCCCCCCATTTTCTCCCATCCCCCTATCCCCATTCCTTTGTATTTCTACTTCCAATTGTAATGCATCCCCTCTTTTGTTTCCTCCATTTCTATCCACATCTTTTCCATGTACTTCCATTCTGTTTCCTTTTCGGTCTTCCCCTTCCTCTCCTCCCGTCCACCCTTAAACCACACCTTGCCAACCAAACCTATCCCACTTTATCTCTCCACTTGCCTAGAGTATTTGTCCATATTCTAGTCATTTGTTCTTCCAAGTTTACCTTCTCGTTACACTTTGTTTTCATTTCGCTTTCTACCCATTCCATCTCCCCCACAAACTCTTCAGTCATTCCAGGCCCTCTACGTCCATAACTCTCTTACATACAGAAGTCTTGATTGTGTTGTACTCTGTACCATACCATTCCATCTTTGGTCACATTGAAACGCTCCTTATCCCCTCCTGTATACACTCCTTTGCCCACGAACCGCCTTTCTAGCACTTGCCAGTCTGTGTTTCGTTTCGAGTTTCATTCCTCCTTCCCTCATTATATCCACACACGCACGCATACACATAGACACACATGCATACACATACACATGCACACACACAGGCACACACATACACATGCACAAACACACACACACACACATACACACGCACAATTATAAATAAATTAATGAATAAATAGATACACAGATTAATAAGTAAATAGATAAATAAGTAGATAAATAAGCAAATAAATAGACAAATGAACACATAGATAAACAGATAAATAAATAAAATTATAGATAGATAAAATAAAAAAATAGGATAAAACAGATTGAAAATTATAGAAAGAAAATGGGAAAAATATATATGCGGAGGGTCGAGGGAAAGATGAGATAGACTGCGTCCGGTGTACCGGGAGATTTCGATGCAGCACAAGTGTCACTTGATCTCGCCAGAGGGCGATAGTGATCATTTCCTCGTAGGTAAGGGGAAAGTCAATTTCAGCTCAATCGAGGAAAGATACAAGAAACTCGAGAAACTTTCGATGTTGACAAGCGAAAAGACAACGAACTGATTGATTCTAGAAGAGAAATCGAAAATAGGTTTATTGTTCTTGGGATTGGAAAAAGAAAATGGGAAGTGGCATGGGAAGAAATTAAATTAAAGGTGATGGAATGACTTTTTTTTACGTTTACATTTGAGAAGAGTTATAACCAAGAACACTGAATTGTTAAAGTTAACCATAAACAGTGAAATAAAGAGGGGTTTAATAGAGGCCAAAGAAAGGAAAGATGTGAAACAGAATACTTAGATATAGTACAGAATATAGAAATACAGAATAGGTGGAAATGTAACAGGAATGACTCTAATGGTAGTGTTTCACGAACGTTAATCGAACTCTGAGTGTTGAATTACGTGCCACACATGATCATATTACCAATATAGATGTGTAACAGCAAAATCTAGGGGGGAATGAACTTGCAAGAGAAGAATGTAGATTATAATCTACATTCTTCTCCTGTATATATATATATATATATATATATATATATATATATATATATATATATATATATATATATATATATATATATATATATATATATATATATATATTTCGTCCCTAGATTTTGCTGTTACAAATCTACATTGGTAATATGATAATTATCTATTTATAATTATATGATAATTATTTTTTTTATAAATTTGCTAAAATGAGTAGCTACGGCAACGTTCAAAAGACGATAAACCCAGAACAATAGCTATTTCATACGCTGATGGAGCAATTGGTAGCGTGTTGGTTACGCATCATCCTAATCGCCGGTTCGAATCTCGCAATCCATTCCAATTCTCAGCAGTGACTAAAGTTACCTGCCCCCAAACAGTTCCCAAAGCGCATAACAGGGCAAGGTGACTGCTTCGGTCGAAGCTATGCGCTTCCTGGTGTATGCATCTCACTATAGGTATTTTCCCAAGGTGTAACGAATAAGGTTCGTAAGCTTCTAAAATTCTAACATCTATATATCCAACGTTTGGAATATCAACTCTCTAGAATCCTACGGGAATGACCTTTCACAAATTTATCTCATTAATCTAACAATATCCGCTAGCCTTGTCTTCTTTAAAT
>NC_134785.1:80456014-80471014 GCF_046742065.1 Oratosquilla oratoria
ACGAGTTAGCCGTGTGCTCACACAAATAAACCCATTATCAATATACACATTTGTATTAATGTAATGGCCTGTGTGTGTTAAGGGGAGTGAGGGCACCACTGCAGCATATTCCAATATGGGTCGGATCAGGTTTCTAGATTACTTCTTCACTTTGTCCATGCAACTCTCTCATATTCGTCGACAATCTGTGCGTTTCCTATAATATTCTTTGTATAATTGTTTTGTATTTTTTCATTTATCATATAGTTTTGTAATAGTTTTTCCTTACGTTTATCCATGTCTGTTAATTTTAATTCTATTTTCTTGTAGTGTATGTAGGTGTGTGTGCGTGCGTACGCAGGTGCATGTGCGTGTGATCCGGCGTCGGCAGTACTACTTTCTCCACAGGTACTTCCGGCGTTACGTCACGCGGCCCTGCGCGCGCACCTCACGCGTCACGACATGCATCAGCCGCGTCACGTTACGACACGAACACGTCATGCACCGTGTGTGTGACGTCACTGGGCCATGTGACGTATGCGACGCTCACCCGTTACGCTCAAGGCGATTGGGGACGGGCTCTGTGTTTCGTAGTCTATGCATCACGTTATTTTCACGTAGCAGGGAGAGCGTGTGTCACGTATCACTCCACGTGACTTCGCTTTCCCTCCTCCCTCACTCCCAACCAAGACGCTGCAGAGTTTCTCTCCCGGGCCCTGGGGGAGTATGGGTGACGGGGTTCGAGTGTGAGGTGGAAGGGAGGGAGTTATCATAGAGGTTAGGCTTGGCAATGAACCTCGCCAGAAGGAACACGATCCACTTCGTCCTGTATTGCTGCTACGAAGAGAGAGAGAGAGGGGGGGAGAGAGAAGGAGAAAGAGAGAGGGACAGAGGGAGAGAGAGAGAAACAGAGAGGGAGAAAGAAGAGAGGGAGGGAGAAAGAGGGACAGAGGGAAGTAGAGACAGAAGGAGGTAGAGAGAAAGAGGGGGGGGGCTTATGTATGGTGGATCGACGAATCGGGGCAGTCACGGAACGACGCCAGAGGAGGAGGAGGAGAAGGAAGGGTGGTTTGCGCTTCAAGGTTAGCATTCCTGCGATCTGCCTTCCAGCACCTCAAAGTGGAGTGCTGCTGCTCCCTCCTCCTCCTATTTCTCCTCCTCCTCCTGTTCATCCTTCTCCTCTTCCTCCTCCTCCTCCTCCTCCTCCTCCTCCTCCTCCTCCTTTTTCTGCACCACCACCAACGCTTCCTCATTCTCATTCTACTCCTCTTGCTCTTTCTCCTCTTCCTCTTCTTCTCCTTCTCCTCTTCCTCCTCCTCTTCCTCCTTCTCCTCTTCCTCCTCCTCTTCCTCCTTTTTTCTCCACCACCACCACCACCGCTTCCTCATTCTCATTCTACTCCTCTTGCTCCTCCTTTTCTTCTCCTTCTCCTTCTACTTTTCCTCCTCCTCTTCCTCCTCCTATTTCTCCACCACCGCTTCCTCATTCTCATTCTACTCTTCTTGCTCTTCCTCCCCTTCCTCTTATTCTCCTTCTCATTTCCCTCCTCCTCCTCGTCCTCCTCCTCCTCTCTCTACCACCTCCTCCTCCTCCTCCTTCTCCTCCTCCTCTCCGTCCTCTTCGTCTTTTCCTTTCTCATCTACTCCAAGTCTTCCCGACTTCCTCGTCCATAACTTTACTACTGCTCATTTCCATCATCACACAACACACACACTCACACGCTCACACACACACGACACATTTTTCGTAGGTTCGTTTATGCAAATGACTAACACACACACACACACACACACACACACACACACACACACACACACACACACACACACACACACACACAGCGAAAAAAATACACGGGAGCGACGAGCGATTTCGCTCGGGAAAGTTCCAATGTCGCTCTCGCAAATCCAATAGCGGGAGCGATCCCCCACAAAAAAAATCGCTCCCGCGGCAAGATTAAACGTTTTTCATGCATTATCCATCATTTGGCAATCCCTGAATCCCATCACCAATGATGAAAGGATCAGAGCAAACTCAACTTACCCGTGATCAATCATTGCATTATCAATCGATATCATAAACGGAACGCATCAATCAACTTTATTTTTTTGATGTACGTACGTATGTGTACGCGGTATAACTGCTAGAGTTCAATGGCTTACCAAGCCTAGCTTCGTATCAGCTGCATGCACGCGTATACTAGTACATGTTGACTAGACTCTACACGACTATCGTGCTACATAATGTCGCTAGTTGCGAATTGCATGGTACCTGTATGCAGGGAAGTTCATTGGTTGCCTGCAGCTAGCTGCCCAATCAACGCGCTGACTACATATACAATGCACCATACCCAATACCACATCACCGCATACATACGTACACTGTACATATGCAAACTCGCTCGAGGCCCATCTACTGTATAACTTCGTTCCCGTATTTATGAGAAAACAAAATAGAATAAAATGTTTGGTTAGTAATTGAAAGTAAATAAATCTAAGTACAAATATGAACATTTGATAATTATATATACATGGCTCTGGAAGTATCAAAAATGGCTCTGGTAATTAAAAAAAAATGGCTCTGGTGAAATTAAAAAAAAATTAAAAATGGCTCTGGAAAAATAAAAAGTATTTTTCCCTGCACACACACACACACACACACACACACACACACACACACGACTCGGTGGCGCAGTTGGTAGAGCGCTCGACTGAGAAGTACGATAGTGCTCGCAGTACGCAGTACCCAGTTCGAATCCTGCTTCGGGTCGTTACTCTGACTCTCGTGGTCGGGGAGTTGGGTGTGTGTGTGTGTGTGAAAGGTCATAGCATTGCCCATAGATCGGTCATACGAGCTCTGAGCTCTCTTCCGGGAGGGAAATAGCTGTCGATCACGAGTCCAACACGTGATCCAAAGACCAAGGTGAAAGACTAAGGTGAATACACACACACACAAACACACACACACACACACACACATATATATATATATATATGTATATATATATATATATATATATATATATATATATATATATAAAGAGGAAACGGAAAATCTTTTCTAGTATTTGCCATTCATTTGCAATCTTCCATTAGCGCCCCCCTCCCCATGAAATGAACGCAGGTAATGGTTAACGAGACCGTTAGGAACATAGGAATGAAGGAGACTGCAATCGATCATAAGGCCTACACTAGACAGTTCCATTGTGCATTTCCCAGCAAGCCGAAACTCGTTCCCAGTTTCATTGAAACTGGCAAAGTGGGTCGTGTGTATGTGTGTGATTCACCACAGTCTTGGATCATGTGTTGGACTCGTGATCGACAGCTATTACTCTCCTGGATAAGAGCTCAGCTCATTTATGACTTGATCCACAAGTAATGCTGTGACCTTGCACGCACACAACTCCTTGCCCACCATGGGTGAACTGCCAGCTCGCAGTGCAGCGATGTTGAATTTGTTTCAGCCCTGGGTGGGACTCAAACTCGGACCAGAGAATTAGCGTTCGAGAACAGTACCACTGCACCGTTGAGTCGTGTGTGTGTGTGTGTGAGAGAGAGGGAGAGAGAGAGAGAGAGAGAGAGAGAGAGAGAGAGAGAGAGAGAGAGAGAGAGAGAGAGAGAGAGAGAGAGAGAGAGAACGTGTGTATTCACCTTGGTCTTTGGATCAGCTATTTCCCTTCCAGAAGAAAGCTCAGAGCTCGTATGACTGATGTATGGGTAATGCTGTGACCTTACACGCACACACACACCCAACTCCCCGCCCACGATTTGGAGTAACGACTCGAAGCGCAGCGATACTGAAATTATTTCAGCCCTGGGCAGGATTCGAACCCAGACCGCCGTAGTGACAGCGTGTGTGTGTGTGTGTGTGTGTGTGTGTGTGTGTGTGTGTGTGTGTGTGTGTGTGTGTGTGTGTGTGTGTGTGTGTGTGTGTGTGTGTGTGTGTGTGTGTGTGTGTGTGTGTGTGTATGTGTGTGTGTGTGTGCGTGCGTGCGTGCGTGTAATTCATCCTGGTCTTGGATCATTTGCTAGAGTCGTGACCGACAATCCGACAGTTATCACCTTCCCAGATGAGTTTCATAGCTTGTATGATCCGATTTGTGGCTAATGTAGTGACTTTGCACACACGCACACATACACACACACACACACACACACACACACACACACACACACACACACACACACACACACACACACACTGTCTCTCTCTCTCTCTCTTCCTCTCTCTCTCTCTCTCTCTCTCTCTCTCTCTCTCTCTCTCTCTCTCTCTCTCTCTCTCTCTCTCTCTCTCTCTCTCTCTCTCTCTCTCTCTCTCTCTCTCTCTCTCTCTCTCTCTCTCTCTCTCTCTCTCTCTCTCTCTCTCTCTCACACACACACACACACACACACACACACACGCACGCACGCACGCACACACACACACACAAGCACACAGACACTCACACACACACACACACACACACACACACACACACACACACACACACACACACACACACAGAGTGGTGGACACTCGGAACAAACTGAACAAAAAATAGTGTGCGCAAACACCATTCATGAGTTTAAGAGCAAACTAGACACTGCGAGTTACAAAGGCGGGACACCACGAGCGTAGCTCCCCTTCCCGCAAAATACAACTAGGTAAATTCAACTAGGTAAAAACACACGCACACACACACTTACCCAAGGGAAACAGTGACAGCTATCAGTATTGTGAAGCATTCACTCCCATAGCGGGGCGCGTTAAGTCGAGTTCACAAGCCGAGACACTATCCACTTAACTAACGGGCGGTTTTCCTAGAAACTTTTTTTTTTCCATGAGCGCTCGTTCCTCCGAGGAGAGCATGTGCGACAGCTGGGCAAAGTTCATTATGAATTTTTCTGACGTTTCGATCTTCTGGAAAGAAATTTCAAGTAACGCGTACAAAGGTCAGGGACTTTAGAGTCTGAGGTCACAAGTACAAGGGAAGGTCAAGAGGGCCATTGGTATGTAAAAAGGCATCACTGCCGTTCCTCGGTGTCGTGGCGTCCCGTGGGTTGCTTTTGCTTGGCTTGCAAGAACATGTATTACTACTCATCGTCCCACTCCTAAGCAATGGGAAGTGAGAAACCCCCGGTAGGGTAAAGCCCTTTTATAGATGGTTTCTTGTGGCGTAGTCAGAAGCGTGCTGGTTTCGCATTTGCTAAGTAGTGGGTTCCTATCACTGACTGTTACCTGCCCCAACAATCCTTAAAGCTCATAGGGCATAGGTGACGGCTTAGGCCGCAGATACTCAGCGCCTTCTGGCGTAGGCTCCTCACCACCTTAGTTTTGTGGATGGAGTGATGATGACGTCCAGGAAACCCGCTTTGAATGTGGCAAGATAGTCTTCTGGAAAACATCGTCGTTGTCAACACAGTACTAGAGGTATGGGGCCCATTCCATGTTATCATAAGAAGAAATATGCAAGGTGATCTCTATGGAGGTTAGGTGTGGGAGTTCTTTTTCAGTTAAATATCTTTATGGACCTTTAGTTAATAATGATGATGAGTCCTCTGAAGGTGTTTGCGATTTTGACTTTTTATTTTAAGAACGAGTTCGTACGTTTTGTAGTCCGACGGGTAATTGTGATTTTCTCATATATGGTAATTTGATGCCCTCAGAGGCATTAGAGGTTCTTCTTTGGTTAAATTGCATTTCTGTTCAATAGTACTCACGACCTCCAAAAATGTTTTTCTGGCAAGGCAGGGAGGCGACCCAACTTCGGGAAAAAAAAAAGGACAGGGCTTTGGCCTACCAAAGGTTTTTCACTTCCCATTGCTTACGAGTGAGACGATGAGTAGTAATACATGTTCTTGCAAGCGAAGCAAAAGAAACGCACGGGACGCCACGACACCGAGGCACGGTAGTGATGCCTTTTTATATACCAATGACCCTCTTGACCTTCCCTAGCATTCGTTTTTGCCGGAAATTACTCGGTTTTTGATGTAGCTCTTATCTTTTCAAAGATAATAAAAATACACAAATAAACAAGTAATTTCCAACAATTGCGCACATCATAGTTGTTGAAAACCCATAAAATCAACAAGAAAAACTATTTCTGGAGGCCATTTCAACTCCTGTTTACCAACCCGTCGATTACTGAAGTTACTACTTTTTTAAAAACTGCAATTTTTGATCAAGTGCTATTTTGATAAAGTGCTATTAACAAAACCTGCTATTTCTGATGAAGTGCTATTAATCTAACCTCACCTAACCCCCTACCGGGGGGATTCCCTCCGGTTCCCCCCTCGGTCGGGGTGTTCCCCCCCCCCAGATGTAATGGTTAAAATTTATTATAGTGATGGGCTTTATCGGGTGATATAGTCGAAAACGTGCTATCGCATACTGTACAGGAATGCAATTAAACCTCTCCTTTGACACCATTGATCCAACACATGTTCTGGAGACAAGGTAGTGAGGGTAGCCGCTATCATCGAGAACTTGAATGATCCGTTCGAGTTCTTCGTGTGTAAAGCTCTCTAATGAGACCAGCGGTCTTCTCCAGATACCGTTGTGGGTACTCGCTCTGTCCCGTAAGTCCATTATCCACAGTAAGAACTCTTCCAAGTATCAAAGTATTAAGACGTCTACATTCTGTTTTGACGAGTACATCCAAGAAGAGGAAGGCTCTTAACACAGGAAACTTGTAAGAGATGATACGTTTGTTTAAGGCCGTACCCCATATGGTGATTTTAATGAATTTTGATGACAATGATGATGGTGATGGTTGTGATGGTTGTTGTGGTGGTAGCGGCGGCGGTGAAGTTGGTTATGGTTGTGGTGGGGGTGATGATGGTGGTGATGATGATGTTGGTGGTGGCGGTGTTGATGGTGATGATGGTAGTTGTGGTCATGATGGCTGTGATGATGATGGTGATGATGCGATGATGCTTGCGATGGTTATAGTGGTGATGATAGTTGGAATAAGTGTGACGATGATGAAGTGAAGAGTGAATGTGGTGGTCCTGTCAAAGCTGTGACGAGGATTATCTTGGGTGTCATCACGATCATTATCTTCCAGCCTTTTAGCCTTTGTCCATGATCCTCTTGTCCCAATCATTATCCACCACCCGCCACCGCCTCTCCCAACTCTCTCTCTCACTCTCTCTTTCTCTCTCTCTCTCTCTCTCTCTCTCTCTCTCTCTCTCTCTCTCTCTCTCTCTCTCTCTCTCTCTCTCTCTCTCTCTCTCTCTCTCTCTCTCTCTCTCTCTCTCTCTCTCTCTCTCTCTTTCAGTCTGTCTGTCTGTCTATATATCTCTCTATGGATCTATCTATATCTCTCCACCCCTCCATCCCCTCCCACTCATTCTCTCTAACTATATCTCTACGTCTCTCCTCCCCCGCTATCTCCATCTATATATCCATCTATCAATCTATGATAGTAGCAACAGCAGCAGAAACAAAGCTCTGCTGCCTGATAAAAGAGTGAATGGAGAGAAGGGAGAGTAGGATTAGGTGTAGGTGGGCGGCTCCATCTGTGACTCCATCACGGACACTGAAGATCAACTGACCGTAGAGTTGTCAAATGTTACCAAATGTTTGATGAGTCCGCAAACGAAACGTTTCACACGGCCCGTGTGTTTATTAGCGCGGTGGTTCTGATTGTGTTTCGTGTAACGTCGTACCTGTGTTCGAGTCCCAGGAGACAGGGCAAAGATGATGACCTAGGGCGCAGCTGAGTGTTTCCTGGAGTGAGATCGCCACCTTGTAAGAAGAAAGAACAAAAAAAAAAAAAAATGAAAAGAACGATCACAGTAAAAAGTACAACAACAGTGAAAGTCTGAAGATTGGGTTTCAGCAAAGAAGATTTATTTCATTCTATTCTATTATCTTTCTATAATGGATCCCGCATCTTTGCTAATCACTAGAAAGTTTACATCCCATGACACTGGAAGATAATCATTAAGACGGATTAGAAACAGATTAGACCATTGTAAACAGATTAAATGAGACTACGAGTGCAATTCTATAGGATTCCATTATTTCACCGCTTCTGTTCGTAATGTGTGTTCTTTGTGTGTGTGTGTGTGTGTGAGTGTGTGTGTGTGTGTGTGTGTGTGTGTGTGTGTGTGTGTGTGTGTGTGTGTGTGTGTGTGTGTGTGTGTATTTGTATCGACAGTTTGATTAAAGAGCTCTGCTTATAGGATTCGAACAATAGGCCGTGTGGCATGAGACTATCCTCGAGCGCTACCGACTGTATCACAGGTTGGACGTCAAAAGAGACTACAAAATAAGGTTTTCCGACATAACGCTTCCCAAGGTGCAGATATTGTGGTCAACACTCGTAGTACACTATATATATACATATACACATGTATTGTCATGCAATTTTCTATTCAAAGACTTCTCATTCAAGGACAGAAAGGGTTTTAGGACACGTGCATGAGAGAGAAGCTCAGTTTCTTGATCGAGTTGTGGAACCATGTGGGAAGGAGGACGGTTTAGGATGTAAAGGGAAAAGACACGCTGGATGGAAGGCTGCGTCTTATATACAGGTTTCTAACTTTTGAATTATTTTCACACTTACACAAGGTTGGTTGTTTAATCTCATCACAGTAATAGTTTATACAATTCAGCAAATTAAGGGTACATAAGGACAGAAACACTGGTGATATGTCGAAGATGGTATATTACCCTCGATTATAAAAGGTTCAATTTATATCATGAATGACTTTTAAAAGTTTATTATGACGAATTTAGTATAGTCAAGGTTTTTCTATTAATTTGTTGATTTATTTATTCATTCTGTTTTATTTTATTTTATTTTTATTGTTGGTGTCAAAGTGTTTTATTGAGATAAGATGAACGCAAAACAATAATTTCTCTTACTTGCGAAATATATCAGCGGGTACCTCACAGTGCTTGACTGTGATACTGCCTCGTAAGTCTAAGCACAAACTGAGACACAGGCGACACAGCTGACGCAGCACAGAGGAAAGGCAGACTTCCTGTTGCTGAATTGAAGTACAGTTTGAACTTCTCTCTCACATCTAGAAGCATTTCAAGTGAGAGAGAGGTTACAACTGTATTTTATTCAACAACAGAAAGTCTGCCTTTTATCTGTGCTGCGTCGCCTGTGTCGCCTGCGTCTCATTTTGTGCTTAGCCTAAGGGGGGGGGGTGCTACTTAGCTGCAGGAGCAGCCGCCACCTTTGCCCTTAGTACTCAGATAGCCAATGTTAGTGGTAGGCACCGGTGGTAACACAGATTTCTTTCATGTTTGATGATTTGTTTCTTTCCTGTTGTGTATCTGTTGGTTCATTCTTTTATCTATATATCTATTTATTTAGCTATATGTTCCATCTGGGGTATTGGTTGCATGTTATTGTGGCAAAGTAGAAAGCAATTGATACTTTAGGGTCTATATGGGGCGCCCCTACGGACCAGAGTCACATATTATTTTGTCTGTGATAGAGGAGGACTCTTTTCACAGAGAAATTATGACACTTTTATTATACTGCGACTGTCCCTCCGTTATGCTGTCCCCCAAGCCCTTGTCACTGTCCTGTACTATTTCTCTGAATATTCATTTCCTTTTTTCGCCTACCCTGTGGTGGGGGATAGAATGCTGCCACCAAGTCTTCCCATTTGAATCGTAAGAGGCGAGAAAAACGGAACGGGGATTAGGACTAGGCATCCTTCTCCCTGTAGCCCCACAGGGGACATTCTTAAAAAAAAGTAAAGGCATAAGAGGGTTTAGGCGTTTTCCAACCAGTACCCTAAAGTTGGGGTCTTTTAATGTGCGTGTATGTAGTACAGATGAGATTAAAGGGGAAGAGATAGGAAGTATGTTTCTGGGAATAAAGATGTATGTGTTGGCTTTGAGTAAAATTAAGTTGAGAGGGAGGGGCGAGTGTATGTTTTGGAGTGTAGTTGGGAGGTTCTCAGGAGTGAAGAGAGGGCGAAGGAGAGAAGGGGTGGCTATACTAGTAAGTGAAGAGATAGGTAAACGTATAGTGGAGTGGAAGGAGGTTTCTTCATAGTTAATGTGTATGAAGGTGAAACTAGGAAAGATGTGGGTTTTTATAAGTGCATATGGGCCTGGTAGTGAGAAGAGAGTAGAAGAAAGGGAGGCTTTTTGGGTAGATTTAAATGAGTGCATAGAGGGATTAGGCACAAACGCCAATGTAGTAGTATTGGGAGGCCTTAATGCTAGCGTAGGAAATGAACCAATAAACGGAGTGGTTGGGAAATGTGGAGTTCCAGGAAAGAATCGTAGTGGAGAGTTGATGGTGGAGATGTGTCTACAGAGTTGATGATAGCAAATACAGTGTTTAGGAAGAAAGTCAAGCATAAGTACACATGGGAGAGGGTGGTGGATGGAAGGGTGGTAGATAGAGCGTTAATGGACTATCTAGTGGTAGATACGAGTATAATAGGAAGAGTTAAGGATGTACATGTTCTAAGGGGAGAGAGTGGGGGAATATCAGATCATTTTCTGGTGGAAGGTAAGTTGAGAGTGAAGAATAGGTGGAGAAAGAGGAAAAGGACAAAAAGTAGGGAGGTGCCTAGAGTGAACTGTTTAAATGAAAAAGAAAAGGAGAAGGAGTAAAAGAAGAAGCTGAGAGAGAAGTGGGAGGGAGTGAAGGATAGAGTAGAACTAGGAGTGGAGGAGGAATGGGGATGGTTCAAGGAGTACAAGAAGAAGCTGAGAGAGGAGTGGGAGGAAGTGAAGGATAGAGTAGAACTAGGAGTGGAGGAGGAATGGTGATGGTTCAAAGATGGTGTGTGGAGCAAGGAGGATGGGAGGAAATAGAAGGAAGGGTAGTGATTGGTGGGGTGAGGAAACAAAGAAGATTGTAGAAGAGAAGAAGCGAGCTTTCACAGATTGTTTACAAAATAGGACGATGGAATCATATGAGAGGTACAAAGAAAAGAGAAGAGAAGTAAAGCATAGGATAAAGGAGGCAAAGAGGAGAGCAGATGTGAAATGGGGTAAGAGTATGACAGAAAATTTTGAAAGTAATAGAAAAATGTTTTGGGAAGAAATTAAGAGATGAAGAGGAGGCGAATCAAGTAGAGAAGAAAAGGTACAACGTGTAGATGGAGAGATGATAATGGAAGAGAAGGCAGTGAGAGGAAGATGGGCAGAATATTTTAGGGAGTTGTTAAATGTGAAGGAGGATAGGGAGGGAAAGGTAGTTGCAGTGGGAAGTGCTGAGAAAATGAGAGTGATAAGTGAGGAAAATGGAGGAGAAATAAGGAAGGATGAAGTGAAGGCAGTTGTTAAAATGATGAGAGCAGGTAAGGCGCCTGGTCTGGATGGATGTCAAGCAGAATGTGTGAAAAAAGAGGTACAGTGATGGTGGACTGGCTGGTGAGGTTATTTAATGTTTGTTTAAGAGGGGGTAGAGTGCTGGAGGACTGGAGGAGTGCCTGTATAGTTCCACTTTACAAGGGAAAAGAAGGCAAGTGTGAGTGTAGTAGTTTTAGAGGGATCAGCTTGTTAAGTGTAGTTGGGAAGGCGTATGGGAGGGTCTTGATTGAAAGGATTAGGAGAGGAACAGAGGGAGTAATTGGTGAGGAACAGTGTGGGTTTAGGACAAGTAGGGGTTGCGTAAATCAGATTTTTGTTGTAAGACAGATATGTAAGAAAGCTATAGGAAAAGGTAAGGATGTTTTTTGGGCTTTTATGGATTTGGAAAAAGCTTATGGCAGGGTAGACAGGAAGGCACTGTGGGAGGTATTGCAGATATATGGGATAGGAGGAAAGCTGTTAAGAGCTGTCAAGATTTTTGCGAGAGTAGTAGAGCGTGTGTCAGAATTAGAAATGGAGAGAGTGAGTGGTTTGAGGTGAAGGTGGGACTTCGTCAGGGATGTGTTATGTCACCCTGGCTGTTCAATTTATACATGGATGGGGTGATGCGAGATGTAAATGCAAGGGTAGGGGGTCAGGGATTGGAGATGGTTAAAGAAAAATTGAGAAAAGTGGGAGATAAAACAGCTGTTGTTTGCGGACAACATTGCGCTTGTAGCAGGATCAGAGGAGGGATTGAGGAAGTTAGTGACAGAGTTTGGGAAAGTGTGTGAAAGAAGGAAGTTGAAGATAAATGTGGGTAAAAGTAAGGTGATGAGATGTACAAGAGTGGCAGCAGACTGGAAGTGAGCATTAAGGGAAAGAGACTGGAGGAAGTGAATAGTTTTAGATACTTGGGTGTGAATGTGACAGGAAAGGGAGGAGTGTTGGTGGAGGTAGAATGTAGATTGAGAGAAGCGAGTAAATGCCTTGGTGGATTAAAAAGTGTAATCAGAAATAGACTTTTGAGAATGGATGCTAAGAGGAGATTGTATGAAGGAGTGATTGTGCCAACAGCACTGTATGGGGCAGAAACATGGAACATAAGAGAGGAAGAGAGAAGGAGTTTGAATGATTTTGAGATGAGGTGTCTGAGAAGTATGATAGGGGTTACTAGGCTGGATGAAGTGAGAAATGAGGAGGTGAGGAGGAGAACAGGGGTGGAGAGGGAGTTGGGAGATAGGGTGGATGAAAGAGTATTGGGATGGTTTGGACACATGGAAAGAATGAGTAAAGAAAGACTAGTAAAAGAGATGTGGAAGGAGTGAACATGAGGGGACGTCCTAGGATGAGATGGATGGATGAGGTAAAAGGGGCATTGGGAAAGAGGGGAATGTCTGTTGAGGAAGGACGGGAAAGGACAGAAGATAGGGGGTGAATGGAGAATGGTTGTATGTGGATGATGTTGTGATCCATAAGGTGGAATGGGTGGGGGATGGGGGAGGGGAGAGGGAGTGTGTGTGAGAAAAATTTGACGCAGTCCGAAGGGATTTCTCCCCGTCTTTTTTTCTGCATGAGAGGACGGAGAGGGGGGGTCGCCGATCTAATGAAGCGGCCTTGCTGTGGATGTGCTGTTTCTTGCGACACTGCTTCTGACCCAAGGCAGTGGACAAGATGCAGGGATGACCTGCCATCCAGGAGGTGCCATGATAAGAGGGAGGGAAGAGGGTAGAGGGGAGTGGAGTGTGATAGGGATGGAATGGGTGAGAATGGTTTTTATGCCTTTGTTTTTTGGCTACCTCCCTTATAAGGTGGAAAAAGCCTTTGGTATATGTATCTATGCTCATTTAGTTATTTGTTCGTTTATCAATGCATTCATTTATATTAGCATTATCACCATTATCATTTTTACATTGGGTTACAAAAAATTGTAAGTTGTCTATGTTTTTTCAATTGAATTAGGACCCTTTTGCACCGCTGAATCAAAAAATGACATCCATTTTTCTCAATCAGGTCAGGTTCTTATGCTAATTTGATTCTTAAAAATCCGATCTTCTGACTAAATTTATTACATTTTTGTGACATTATCAGTTGATTTTCGTTAATATTTATCATCCAAAAAAGGTTTTACGAGAACAAATCTAACAGAATGTATTTATTAAATATTACAAACTTCAATTACTGTAAATTGAATAATAGACATTACTAAAGGTAAGTACATGTAAATTGAACGTTACGTCGTCGTTGTGCAAAATTCAGGGCATAAACTTTCGTTTCTTCGAACCCCTCGAATGCTCAGTAGCAGGGATTTCTTTCATCAGAGTCCAACAGTAATCAGCCATCATGACTGCATCCCAGCGTCCCTGATACCTGGGCTCCATCTCTTTTATGTCCTAATGGAATCTCTCCCCCTGTTCATCACTCATTGATCCCAGATTCTCAGAAAACTGATCCATGTGTGAGAATAAGTAATGCATTTTGATGCTCATGTTGCATCCAAGGTTTCTGAAAGCAGTCAGCATATTGGTGACAAGTTCTGCATAGTTGCTGGCCTTGTTGTTGCCAAGAAAGTTCTTCACGACCAGAACAAAAGCCTTCCATACTTCCAGTTCCACTTCGTTCATTGGCTTTTCAAACTCAGGATCTCTGATGAGCTGACGGATTTGAGGACCATCAAAGATGCCAGCTATCAACTTCTCTATGGTTAATCCTGGAAAAGCATGGCACAAGTAAGTGAAGCAGCCACCATCCTTCTCTAGAGCTTTGGTGAACTGTTTAATCAAGTCGAGCTTGATGTGCAGCGGTGGGAATAGTATTTTGTCTCTGTCTACCAGAGGATTGTTGATGACGTTCCTTGCTCTGCAAGGCACCAATTCTTCCCGCACAGGCCAGTCTTTCTTTGTGTAATGTTGAGCATTGTCCCTACTATCCCACATGCACAGAGAGAATGTGTACTTGGTGAACCAGGACTGTTGTCCCAACCAAAAAATTACCATCTTCAGGTCAACACAAATAAAACCACTCATGTTGATCATAAATTTTCTCCAGCACATACTTCACCGCTTCGTACTTTTCCTTCAGTGTAGTCGAGTGAGCAAGGGGTACAGAGGCAAACTGGTTGCCGTTGTGAAGCAGAACACATTTCAGCAATCGCTTGCTGCTGTCAGTGAACAGTCTCCAGTCTTTGGGTTCATACAGTGGCACTCCAAGCTTGTGCAGAAGCTGAGCAGTATCTATACAGCACACCAAGACCTTCTCTTCAATAAAAAAAAACGGAGGAACTCTTGATGTCTGTTGCAGTAAAATGTGATGCGAGCACTGTCAGAGAGGAGGTTCTTTTCCTTCAATCTGTATGCCAATAGCTCGGCAGAGGACTTTGACAAGCTGAGATCGCGAACTAGATCATTTAACTCCTTTTTGAAAAAAGGACGTGGAGCATCATCGTTAAGAACCACTTCTTCTTCATCTTCATCTTCATCTTCTGGAACATTGGAGTAATCTTCGTCACTGATGTCAGGAAGTTCTCCAAAGACAGGCACTGGAATTTCATCACAATGAGCTACAGGACGATGTGCTAATTCAAGATCAGGATACTTGAGGCTACTTCGGTTCTTCTGTTGATCCCAGGCACATGGGCAATCCAAACTTCAGACAACTCTTCTTGCCTTTGGTCCACTGAAGCAGATACTCGGTGCATGACTTGCATACCATGTGTGGCGCCCAAGCTTTATCCTGGTCACCAAATTTAATATCAAAATAAGA
>NC_134785.1:80486014-80491014 GCF_046742065.1 Oratosquilla oratoria
GGGCTTTTATGGATTTGGAAAAGGATTATGACAGGGTAGACAGGAAGGCACTGTGGGAAGTATTGCAGATATACGGGATAGGAGGAAAGCTTTTAGGAGCTGTCAAGAGTTTTTACGAGAGTAGTAGAGCGTGTGTCAGAATTAGAAATGGAGAGCGTGAGTGGTTTGAGGTAAAGATAGGACTTCGTCAGGGATGTGTTATGTCACCCTGGCTGTTCAACTTATACATGGATGGGGTGGTGCGAGAGGTAAATGTAAGGGTAGTGGGTCAGGCATTGGAGATGGTTAAAGAAAATTGAGAAAAATGGGAGATAAGCCAACTGTTGTTTGCGGACGACGCTGCGCTTGTAGCAGGATCAGAAGAGGGATTGAGGAAGTTAGTGCAGGAAAGGAAGGAGTGGAGGTGGAGATAGAATGTAGATTGAGAGAAGCGAGTAAATGCCTTGGTGGATTAAAAAGTGTAATGAGAAATAGACATTTGGGAATGGATGCTAAGAGGAGATTGTATGAAGGAGTGATTGTGCCGATAGCACTGTATGGGGCAGAAACATGGAACAAGAGAGGAAGAGAGAAGGAGTCTGAACGTGTTTGAGATGAGATTTCTGAGAAGTATGATAGGGGTTACTAGGCTGGATAGAGTGAGAAATGAGGAGGTGAGGAGGAGAACAGGGCTGGAAAGGGAGTTGGGAGATAGGGTTGATGAAAAAGTATTGGGATGGTTTGGATACATGGAAGGAATGAGTGAAGAAAGACTAGTAAAAGAGGTGTGGAAGGCAGATGTGGAAGGAGTGAACATGAGGGGTCGACCTAGGATGAGATGGATGGATGGGGTAAAAGGAGTTTTGGGGAAGAGGGGAATGTCTGTTGAGGAAGGACGGGAGAGGACAGAAGATAGGGGTGAATGTAAAATGGTTATATTTGGATGATGTTGTGATCCATGATGTGGAATGGGTGGGGGATGGGGGCTGAGGGAGTATGTATGAGAAAATTTTGACGGAGCCCGAAGGGGTTTCTCCCCGTCTTCTTTTCTGCATGGGGGAACAGAGAGGGGGGGGGTCGCCGATTTAATGAAGCAGCCTTGCTGTGGATGTGCTGTGTCTTGTGACACTGCTTTTGACCCAGGGTAGTGGGCGAGATGCAGGGATGACCCGCCATCCAGGAGGTGCCAAGATAAGGAGAGAAGAGGGTGGAGGGGAGTGGAGTGTGTAGGGGATGAAGTGGGTGGGAGTGGTTTTATGCCTTTGTTTTTTGGCTACCTCCCTTATAAAGGGGAAAAAGCCTTTGGTATATATTATTGTTATTATTATCATTACTATTGCACTGAAAATGTACAAATGATAAAATGAAGATGGACACCGAGGTTTATAACCAAATTTAACTGTCTTCCCCCGAATAAAAAGCAATGGTGACCAAAATATAATAAAAACAAAAATCATAGATAAAAAAAGTCCCAAAATATGCTAAAGTGTTACAGTGATTACTTTGTTGCTTCTGTCATTGGCCGTGTTTTTCTAACATTTCATCATCTTTGTTTATATTATTGTTGTTGTGTGTTTTACGAAAACACCGTTTGATCTCTCAACTTATTTCTGTACTCCATTCGAGACACACGTGGATCTGCTGTATCATATAACTTGTCTACTTACATCTTTTCCCATGATATTTTGTTATACTCTCCCCCCCCCCCAACCCCTACACCCGAGTAACTCGCCATGGTCTCAGATCACGTGCTGAACACGTGATTCATATCTGTTACCCTTCCGGACGTGAACTCAAGAGCTCATATATGCCCCGATCTATGGGTAACACAAGACTTTCTCTCGGGGAAAAACCTTAAAAGTCTTACTGTTTTCATGGCACAGCTTTGGTAGTAGGCGTTCTCTCTCTCTCTCTCTCTCTCAATATATATATATATATATATATATATATATATATATATATATATATATATATATATATATATATATATATAAATATATATATCTCTCTCTCTCTCTCTCTCTCTCTCTCTCTCTCTCTCTCTCTCTCTCTCTCTCTCTCTCTCTCTCTCTCTCTCTCTCTCTCTCTCTCTCTCTCTCTCTCAGGAGATGACCGTTCTCGCCCACTTGGAGTTCCTTGTAAATGTTCACCTGATTCTGATGAACCTGGTCGTTCATTACCTCACTCCTTCGCGGCGACGGACTTCGACGTTGTCTGCCGCGAACTTTGCGAGGCAGACAGTGCTCAGCTCCTTCGCAAGTGACTTAAAGGAAGTTATCGTCAGTTTCCCCTTCGTCAGTGATTTTTTTTTCTTCTTCTTCTGTGGGAAGAATAGTTAAGTCTTCTGCATAGCATCGTACAGTCACGAGAAGTTTTGGCCCACGCTACAGTTCTCACTGTACGTGATATATTTTCCTATGTCGTATTTAGGTTACACCTACATGATTATCTTGGATGGATAAAAATAAAAATTGTGAGACAAAGATTTTGAACTTTGTATCATGAAAAATTCTGGGTGGGTCAAAACCTTTGCTTGTGATTGTACCTAAGCATGTGTGAGTTCATTAAAGTTAAAATCATCATCACGGATCGTTTACATCATCACTATGGATCAATGGCTGCTGAGTAAACAGACCTTACACACAATATTCACAGAAAACCAGGCCATACATAATCATAATATAGAAGGGAGGTGGTACTGAAACGTTAAGACTAGAACATGGAGTTTTATTCAGAACCAGACGTTACGACCCTTTGATCCTTCTCCACTGAGTCGAAGTGTCTAATTTTGAGTAAATCTCTAGACTCCAGACTTTAAAGTTTCATTACCACCTCACCTCCATATTCTGTCAATCTTTACGTGCGTAATCATGAAGTTATCACTTCACCAACACCACACAGATACCCGTGTTGTTTAGGTTCACGAAAACGCATTGGAACAGACACAAAGACAAACCTGAGGAGACTTCACCCATCAACCTGGAAGGAGCCAAGGACTAGGACATGCCAGCTTAAATTGCACACAAACCACTCATACTCCTCCCCCTTTAAATAGACTATAGAATTTACAACATATTAATTCAAGCTAGATACACACATATGATTACATAACTGAACGTGGATGCAACACCCACGACCCAATGAAGTCCGACAAGCCTATCGAAATAAACACCTGAATGTGGGCACGGATCCGTTGTTATTAGTACGACGTTTCGCTTGTTGTCACCGCTTTTTCAAGTACTTGAAAAAGCTGTGACAAGCGAAACGTCGTACTAATAACAACGGATCCGTCCCCACATTCAGGTGTTTATTTCGATAGGCATGTCGGCAACTGCCACTTTCATACAAGTCCGACATATTTTGTGTGATCACTGCGTCAACGCGGAGACCACGCAGGTGACAGAGACAAATGGACAGAATGGACTTTCCTGAGGATCCGAAAGTGTTCTGGTGTTCGGTCAGGTAGCTCCGAGGCAGTGTTTCCTAACCTGGACTGGGTGGGTGCTGAAATAAATCGTAAGGGGTGCTGGAAAAGGCTGTTCCTTGTAGTAATGTAGCAGTTGTATTTCCTGCAATCAGATATCAAGGGGTAGCTACACTGCCTAGACCTAGTTACAGGGAATACTGAGGTCGGGAAATGTTATCAAACGCTTCTCTCATGAGAAAGCAAAAAGTGACATTTTTTCACATAAGCAACAGTCTAGGCGCGACACATTTCGAAGTCACAGGGAAAGAAACAGACCTTCACAATCTTTATCATTTCCCTGGAAGAGAACCTGGATCTTGAAGGCCTCAAGAGGTTTTCCACCGCCCACATCGCCCGTCTCCCAGCGAGAGGCTGCACGGCTCGCAGTATTTCCGGCAGAAGTATTGGGCAATGTCTCTAAGATGCGTCACATTTTAGGCCAGTTACCATCAGCATAATTCGTAAACGTCAACCCCGGCTATATGGGCGTCATGTGCTACGTTTCCCTGATGTTGATCCTTCTCCTCACAGGGTTCCTGTCTTCTCCACAAGAGACAACCCTTGATGGAGGAGACGAAGGAAGGGGAAGCCGCCAACAGAAGAACTGATGGCTGCTGGGGCAAGTGGATCGAACCACCTGTCGAGAGCTGTGTGGAGGAGTGGAAAGGAAGGGATGAAGGGTGGCTGCATGGGAGCTTGCTCCTCGGAGAGACCGTGAAGGAGACTGGCGCTGGCGCGTGAGTGAAGTAACGCGCTCCCTGGCGTATTATGACCCCAATTATTGATACTTTAGTGCCTCTGTTCGAATTAAAGTTCCCAAATCCATGTTCGTTGATGTCTCTTCTGCAATATGTTTCAGTCTAACGACGCAATCGAAAGCGTGTTAGTCTCATATCTTCTCTTTTGCGGGTTCGAGTCCCGAGACTAGGGCAAAAGTGATGGATTCGATCGCAGCTACTCAGCGATTCCTGGCGTAGGCCACTCACCTTCTTCTAACTGAGGTTTTCAACTCCACTTTTGTTGCTTCTCGGATGCTATCAAGACATCGGTTATGGTCTTCACACCCAAAACAAACACGAAGACACACTCCATCATCAACCTCCTTCCCATATCACTTTTTGAACACACTGTAAATTATTCGAAAGAATATTAACCATAGACAGCAAAAACGCTTGAAGACACCAACACGCTGCATCAAAATCACTTTTCTTCAAAATGCTACAGGACATGAAGACCTGTCACCCATGTTAGGGCTAAAGTCGGCAACATAGAGGTAAACTTGGTTTTGTGGGACGTGAGCAGGGCTTTCGACAAGGTCTGCCAGTCGTTTCCAAAGCACGAACTCATCTGTCTAAACATGCATCCTACACTTGTACAGGAACAACACGCAGGTACAAACGGGATTGTTTGTATTCGCATACAAGGGTACCACAGGCGTCCCTTCGTCCCGTCGAGTGGAGTCCCACAAGGTAACGTGTCAAAACCCAACGCTATACAACATCTACGTAAAAGGCACGTCTTCACCACTTGAACACGACGTAACACGAATCATAAC
>NC_134785.1:80508514-80513514 GCF_046742065.1 Oratosquilla oratoria
TTGAATGTTTCCAAATCTAGTGGCATTCAAGAAGCTCGATAAGAATATAATACTAAATAACATGGGATCTAAGGTACAAGAAAAAAAATGGGAACGTGTTGCATGCATCACGTATGCAAAACGTGTTTTGTCAAGTGTCCGGGAGAGTCATCATCATAGAGAGCCAACATTAAATAGCTCAGGTATGCAATGTTTGCACTGATACGAAAAACACGCCTACCACAGTTTGCCAACTACTTTAGTCAAAGACCAGTTCAAGTTTAGATTGTTGCTAATGGAGCTTAACTACAGTTGTCTTTAATTCTCATTTTGTAAAGTTAAATTAATTAGGTTTATTCGGTTGAGTTGACTCAGGTGATAACTAAAGGTGTCTGCACATTAGGTATTTCTCGCTAGCATGCTACTTGTTTTTGCTACTTCGTTTGAGTAGGAACGACTTCGGTTGCGATTTTTTTTTTTTTCAAATTTCCAAATGTCAAATTACTCTTGCGTCATATAGTGAGAAGCTGAACGACGAACTGAGAGAAGTTAAACCTAGAATACGAACGATAGACACATTGTTGAGATGTTCTTACAGAAGTCTTGAACAAATCCGACGTCGTTTCTACTCGAACGAAGTAGCAAAAGCAAGTAGCACGTTAGAGTGGATCATATTTCAGTCCCGTCTCTTGTGCTCGGGGGTTCTGTAGTTTACCATCGCTTCTCACAATCCAGCACCGCCTCATAAGTTGTAGCAACAACCAGTCTGTATCTACATCGCGCATGCTACTGTCAAATATTTGTAAAATTAAGTGAACTGTATACCGTGTGTACTACAGAACTTTGTAAAAGGAAAAGAAATTGAGCGTCGTTTGGGTGATTGCTAAAATATGTAAACGAAAGCATTTAGTATGATGATTTACGAAAGATGAAAAAAGAGGACAACATTAAGGAAGTACCATACCGCCATTTTGCATGTTGTGTGTGAATATATCTTATTTTCTTTGTTAGCATTATCCATTAAGAATTTAAGGTTATTTTGACAGTTGCATGAATTAAACAATAGCGTGTGTAAAGAACTTGAAATTGTACTTCATTTTATCGACTTTATCCATGAATGTGTGTATATATATATAATATATATATATATATATATATATATATATATACATACATATATGTATATATATATACATATATATATACATATATATGAATATATAAGCATATATATGCATATATACAGTATATATATATATATATATATATATATATATATATATATATACATATATATACACACACACCAAAGGCTTCTCCCCACTTATAAGGAGGGGGGGGGTAACCGAGTCAAAGGCACCCACCCACTCCCACACATTCCACTCCCACTCATTCCACTCCCATCTATCCCACTCCCATCCACCACCCTCGTTTCCTTTTCATCTTAGTTCCACGTGGATGAAGGGTCATCTATGTCTATTTCTCATTGACCGGGTCAATCAATGCAGCAAGACACACCACATCCACAGCAAGGCCGATTCATTTAATCGGCGACCCCCCGCTTTCCGCCCCTTCATCTGGAAAATAGAGAAGACGGGGAAAAATTCCTTCGGGCTGCATGAAAGTATCATCTATACATAGTCATTCTGGACAATCTGGGTTCACCCCTATCCTCTGCCTTCTTCCTTCCTTGTTCAATAGACAGTCCCCTCTTTCTCAAAACCCTTTTCACCCCCATCCATCCATCCATCTTCATCTTCGGTTGTCCCCTCAAGTTCATTCCACCCACCTCTGCTTTCCATACCTCTTTTGCTAATATTTTCACTCGTTCTTTCCATGTATCCAAGCCATCCCAATACGCTTTCATCAGCCCCATCTACCATCTCCTTTTCCACCAAAGCTCTCCTCCTCACCTCCTCATTTCTCACACTGTCCAGCCTTGCAATCCCTACCATACTGTTCTCAGACATTTCAGCGCAAACTCTTTTAAATTTCTCCTTTCTCTCTCTCTGAAACTCCTAGTCTCCGCTTCATATAGTGTCGTCGGAACAATCACTCCTTCATATAATCTTTTAGCATCCATTCCTAGATCCCCATTTATCATGCCACTTTCATGTATGTATATATATATATATATATATATATATATATATATATATATATTTATATATATGTATATATATATAATATATATACGTATATATATATAAATGTATGTAATATATATATATATATATATATATATGTATATATATATATATATATACATATATATATATATATATATATATATATATATATATATATATATATATATATATGAGTGGAAGGGTGGTGAGTTAAACACAGAGAGTTGGAGTTTTATTCACTGACGTTTCGTCCTTAACAGGACATTCTCAAAGTACATACAGTTTCAGAAAATTAACAGCTTATATAACCCATCCTTGCCGAGTTCCCCTCCCTCTATCATCCGTCCTCTACCCTTTTTTTTCATGTGACTCCGACCATGTCACTTCTCCCTCCGTTCTCAATTGTCCTTTTTACCTCCTTGATAATCAGAGTACTTACCGCTCCTGCTAATTTTATAAACCCTTCCCTATGGTTGATGCAGGGGTGGGAAGTAATGTAGGCTGCCTCCACTATTGTAATGTATTTATTATTGTAATGAGGTATGCTTTGTACATGTGATTGAGAGGGTGAACTTTTCCCAGGTTTACCATTTCGGCGATTTATAAGGAGTTCACAATCTTGTAACCATTATACCCCCTGAAGACGATTCCTGGACGGGAGTGAGAGGCAGTGAGAGGAATGTGGGCAGAGTATTTTAGGGAGTTCCTAAATGGGGAGGGAAAGGTAGCTGCAGTGTAAAGTGCTAAGAATATGACCGTGATGAATGAGGAAAATGGAGGAGAAATAAGGAAAGATGAAGTGAGGGCAGCTGTAGAGTGGCGGAGGACTGGAGGAGTGTCTGTATATTTCCACTTTACAAGGGAAAAGAGGACAAGTGTGAGTGTAGTAATTTCAGAGGGATCAATTTATTAAGTGTAGTTGGGAAGGCTTTTGCGAGGGTTTTGATTGAGAGGATCAGTAGAAGAATAGAGGGAGTAATTGGTGAGGAACAGTGTGGGTTGAAGACAGGTAGGGGTTGTGTAGATCAGATTTTTGTGGTAAGACAGATATGTGAGAAAGCTATAGGAAAAGGTAAGGATGTATTTGGGCTTTTATGGATTTGGAAAGGCGTATGACAGGGTAGACAGGATGGCATTGTGGGAGATATTGCAGATATATGGGATAGGAGGAAAGCTGTCAAGAGTTTTTACGAGAGAAGTAGATCTTGTGTTAGGATTAGAAATGGAGAGAGTGGGTGATTTGAGGTAAAGGTGGGACTTCGTCAGGGATGTATTATGTCGCCCTGGCTGTTCAAGTTTTACATGGATGGGGTGGTGCGAGAGGTGAATGCAAGGGTAGGGGGTCAGGAATTGGAGATGGTTCAAAAAAATGGAGAAAAGTGGGAGATAAGACAGTTGTTATTTGTTGATGACACTGCGCTTGTAGCAGGATCAGAGGAGGGATTGAGGAAGTTAGTGACAGAGTTTGGGAAGGTATGTGAAAGAAGAAAGTTGAAGATAAATGTGGGTGAGATGTGCAAGGGGAGATAGTGGCAGCAGACTGGAAGTGAGTATTAAGGGAGAGACACCGGAGGAAGTGGATATTTTTAGATACTTGGGTGCGAATGTGGCAGGAAAGGAGGGAGTGTGGGTGGAGGTAGAATGTAGATTGAGAGAAGCGAGTAAATGCCTTGGGGGGTTAAAAAGTGTAATGAGAAATAAACATTTGGGAATGGATGCTAAAAGGAGATTGTATGGAGTGATTGTGTCGACAGTACTGTACGGGGCAGAACTGTAGAACATAAGAATGGAAGAGAGGAGTTTGAATGTGTTTGAGAAGAAATTCCTGAGAAGTATGATATTGGTTACTAGGCTGGATAGAGTGAGAAATGAGGAGGTGAGTAGGAGAACAGGGGTGGAAAGATAGTTGGGAGATAGGGTTGATGAAAGAGTATTGAGATGCTTTGGACACATGGACAGAATGAGTGAAGAAAGATTAGTAAAAGAGGTGTGGAAGGAGTGAACATGAGGGGGCGTCCTAGGATGAGATGGATGGATGGGGTAAAAGGGGCATTGGGAAAGAGGGGAATGCCTGTTGAGGAAGGACGAGAGAGGACAGAAGACAGGGGTGAATGGAGAATGGTTGTGTATGGATGATGATGTGATGCATGAGGGGGAGTGGAGTATGTATGAGAAATAAATTGAGGCAGCTCGAAGGGATTTCTCCCCCTCATCTCCTTTTCTCCATGAGAGGACAGAGAGGGGGGGTCGCCGATTTAATGAAGCGGCCTTGCTGTGGATGTGCTGTGACTTGTGACACTGCTTCTGACCCAGGGCAGTGGACGAAATGCAGGGATGACCCGTCATCCAGGAGGTGCTAAGATAAGAAGGAGAGAAGAGGATGGAGGGCAGTGGTGTGTGTAGGTGGTGAAATGGGTGGGAGTGGTTTTATGCCTCTATTGTTTTAACTCCCTTACTATCCACCTCTCGTAAAAAGAAAGAATGTATGAGAGACAGACGGTGTAAAAACTACTTATTAAAAAGATGACTTCATAGTTGAAATGTGTTTATTGACTTTGTATATAATGGTAAAAACATGTGCAACATTTGGGGTATAATGTTGACATTATTTGTGATCCTAGACTTTCACACACGCACACACACACACGCACACACACACACAAGCATACACACACACACACGCACACACACACACACACACAGATTGGAAAACCAGGATACATTCCAGGTTGGAACCACACAACATGAATTTGAAGCTAAGTCTAGCAATTGTAGAGTAAGAGACAAGTAGGTTAGATAATTTAGATAAAATACAAATTAGGTAAATACACGCACACAAATATAAGGATAGACAAGGCGGAACTAGGATAAGGAAACAATGAAATAATAAAT
>NC_134785.1:80516014-80553514 GCF_046742065.1 Oratosquilla oratoria
CGCCCTTATAAGGGAGCAGCTAACCGAGGCATTCACACGCCCTTCACCCATTTCTCACTCAACACCCATAAAAGGGATAATAAGTGTTAGATGGGTGTGGGATGGGTGAAGGTTGGGTGTCTTAGCTGGCAACATCTTTTATATGTATGCTTGTATGTATGTATGTGTTGAAAGAAAGCAATATATTGATTTTCTTCGCTTTTACTGTATATCCCTGAAGACGAACCCCTGACAAGATCAGAAACGTAGGATTAAACTTGTAACGTCAAGTTCAGTATTTGCTCTCTCTCCAATAATATACAGTATTTGCTCTCTCTCCAATAATATACAGGTCAGACCGTTAGAATTCTTCTGCGCAGCTTCTGACGTCATTTGGCTGAGTCCATTTTCTCTTTGTGATACACTGAAGAAAACTGTGAAACGCCAAGGAAGACAGGAACTATAATATTTTATATATTATATATATATATATTATATATATTATATATTCATATATATAGACAGGAACTATAATATTTTATATATATTTATATAATATTTGTCAGAATATAACTAATTGCGAGGAGCGGTGCGAGCGAAGGCAACGTCATTTTCCAACGACGGACCAGCTTCAACTGACAGCTATAGGACCCGCTAACCCCACTTTGAACAGCCAGGTGACGTTCACGGGCCCGCTGCGCCAACTCCCTCGAAATTCGGTCGGAAGTGGTTAGACCTTATATTCTTAGATCTTGCTCTCTTCCAACATGGTTCCTGGACTCCAGCTCTACACGAGTATGTATGTATTTTGTTGTTGCTGTAATTATTATTACTGATGTTATCATTATCATTAATATTAGTATTATTATTACCAAACGTATTAATATTGCCATAATTATTATGTTTAATATTACTAATATTGACATGTCGTGAGATCTATATTCATATCTTAATAGGAAACACGTGCATGGGTTTGGTCCGTATATGTAAGTTCGCGTGCATTCGGGCTGACCTATGTTGCTATGATCCCGGGCGTTAACCAGTATGTAACGGTAAAAATGTATACAACTACTCTCCTAACCGGGCACTGTTGTATCACCAACAGACGCGATGTTGATCTCATAATATTAAGGTAATCTTTACCGATGTGACGTCATGTCGTCGATGATTATCCTAATGTCGACAGAATGCTCATACACCGTCACTAATTCGAGGATTATGGTAGAACGGAGGAGGGCAACAAAGATGAACAACTTATCCCTCTCGAGCGGGCCAACATCCAAAGATCTCTGGGCAGCACAGGCCTGGTCGGGAGTTATGTATACCAAAAGTTTGTTGCTGTTTAGAGGAGTTTCTTACTGTTGGGTTATACGCAATTCTCTTCACACCCACATTAGTAACTTATAAACTTTTCACTAGATATGGTAAATATCCATTGTGCCCACATTCACACACAATGATACACGTATTCACTGCAACTAGTTATTTCTTTATGTGTGTGTGTGTGCGTGTGCGCGCGCGTGTGTGTATTATACATGCATTCATATATAAACTGTGTGTGTCAGACTGCATTTCATTAGTCTCAGTTCCTTCCCTTATAAGGGGGTCCTTTTAGTATATATGTATATTTATTATTCTACACTGCGTGATTATTCGTGATAATCGTAGAATTACAAGGTAAGGCTTCGTTGGAAACAATATTTACGTAGAAGTCAGTGACATTTCGTGGATAACCATGTGCCACACGTTGTAACCAAGTTAATCCTACGAAACTGGTTCGTCAATTATTAAAGTAAAAGTATGAACAACTGCATTCTTCGGGATTAACTGTAATGTCATTCATTGTAGGTACGGGAGCATGCTGACCTGCACAACGTTGATGCGAATTTCTTATGTTGAATATTGATCAACACATTTGTTGACATTTCGTGGGGGGAAAGTAACGAGGAAGTGCTATGGCGGTGTTTGCTGATGCACCAACTTGAGAAATAGGGCAAGGAAGGAAAGTTTGGCGAAGTTAGTGTTCATCACGAGATAGATGCCATGCGAGCCTCAGAAATTCTCTTGGAGTGATTTTAAGGGTTGCTCTAGTTTTCAGTGACAGTCCCTCCGCCTATAATACCCCACCTGCGAAGCTGCTGTTAGCTTCTCCCGCAAGTATATCTAGCTCAACTCTCAACTGGGTTTGGCTTGGTGCATACGGAGATTGCTGCCGCTACCGTCATGCTGTAGGCAATTCTTGCCCTTCACTGGTTGTTCGCAAATTCCTACGAAACCATTCTTCTCAGTGACTGGATAGGGATTAGTCACTGTCAAGAGTGTGCAGTATCTTTAATTCGAGGTTCAGTTTACAACGAAAGTGTATTATTGAAAGTAAAACGTGAGAGGCAACAAGTTGCGCGCATAGTCGTCGGCGTGGACCTGTACAAGACCTACACGAGCCTCTGGGATAAACAAGTGAGAGCTGTAAATATTTCTGTTAGTTCTACTTGTCTTTAGAATTGTTTTGCGTGCATGAGGAAAATAGCGCGCTCTCATTCTATTTCCTGTATGGTACAGTAAAACATAAAGAAGGGTTTTGTTGTAATTTTCTTAATCTTATTTAGCGGAAATAAAAAGTAATCCCTTGAATATACAGTAAATGAGAACTGGATAAAAGTGAATGACGTTCTATGTGTTTGAACGAAACCTAAAGAAAATAGTTCGTAGCGATGGCAGCATGTGCTTGGCTTGGCTGCTAAGGTTTGCCTAGCTCACCAGTGTTTCACGAGGTTTGTGTGAGTAGGAGGGTAGAGCAGCTAAAACAACCGAAATGCGAATTTTGGCCCCCTTTGCGGGTGGAGGAAGTGTTGGTATACAGTGATGTACCAAGTTAGAATGTGTGGAGACAATCTAATGTGAAATCCGAGCAAATAGCAAAGCTGTCAAAGTGGTAGTAGTGTGTGGGGCCTGAGCCGGACGGGCAGGCCAGACGTCGCCCTCTGCCTTACCACCAAGAGCAGCAGCACCAACTACTCCGTGATCACCACACCACCAATTGTAATAGTGGCTTACGCGCATCTGTGCTCATTTATGGACCAAAAGGCTGGGATCTGAGTTGTCCTTGTATTTCCTAGTACCTTAATCGGTGGTCTTACGTACTCTACCGCAGTTCCACACTAGTGTTTATCCGTGGTTTTACCAGACCGAGTGCGTTTTTATTTATTTAAGTATTTATACTGACTGGATTTTTAGATACTACAGTAAGTGTTGTGCGTCGATACAGGCTTCTGGAAAGAGGAAGTTTTTAAGACTACTGGATTTTAGACCAGGATACTGTTGGAAATATTGTGCAATAACATTAGTTAACGTCAAATAGTCCCCCCCCCCTTTCAACGAATGATTGTGCTAAGCGGCTGTGTAATTGATGAGAAAGGAAAGGAATAAGTTTGTTAAGGGCCACAGAGAGGACCCACACTGATTGAGCCATATATATTTAGCAAGGAGGCACAATCCAGGCACCTATACGTGTGGTGTCGAACGGTAATTTTATAAAAGAGAGAAAATATATATATAGATAGATAAATATAGAAAAAAGTAAAAGAAAAATAGTGGTCCTCGCAATCAGTGCACGAGGTGTTTTAAGTGATTCCGTTGATGTGTTTGTGGTGGCCTTTCCTGCATAAGTGTTTTCATAAGTGTTGGACCCCTGCTTCGTCAGCTGGATCTACTATGAACGCACCGATTTGCACTCATGTCCACCTCTGCTGACTATGTGGGGTAAGTGATACCTTTCACTTGTTGTTGCCACAGCCCTGACGGCGCTCGCACGCGGGGTGAGGGGCGGGTGGGGGATGGGGGAGGTTGTTCGAGAGGAGGCTATACTGCTGCAGAAGGAGGAACATGCGCAATTGATGGGGAAGGGGGAGAAGGTAGCTCCCGCTCGAGGCTGGTGTGTGACTGTTTATGTGTGTGCGCTCGTTGTCGCTACCGGAAAAGTTTGCGGAAAGCTTGCCCATGCAGGCATAGAATGGTGACAGGCTTCCTGAAGAAGACCTTGCGCATTTACCAGGGTTTTCGGGGAAAGGGTTCCTCTTAAGTTACGCTTTTTGACAACTGGGTTTTGTTCACGTGTATCTATATATACTCACTCACTTCACAGTTCTAACAAGACTACCAAGTTCGTTGTTTAATATTACTTCAAATGGCAAAAGGAATCGAAATTAAAAAGTAAATCATAAATAGGTAAGTAAAAGGGTAAGTGATAACATGGTATCACATAGATCATAACATGTGGCTAACATGTTAATAACATTGTAACATACGTGTTGGTCGCTTGCAGTGTGTTTGATATCCATATGTATGTTATTGTGTAGGCTTAGTATCTCGTTATGCAGTCAAAGGATACAAGCAAATTGCGTCACTGGTAGGCCAAGGTGATGATCAGCTGATTATTATTTTCCTTCTTCTTCATACGTTAGTGACCAGAAATACCAGGGTGATATTTTTAGTGTGGGTATCTCTTCCGGTTTGCAGGGTGCGTTATAAGATTTCCTGATGATAGTAGTGGATAGGGTGAACATTTTGAACCCTTTGTTCAGTTCAGGGATTTGTTCAACAGAAAGGGGGGTTGTTATGTTATACTTTATTATTGTTATTATCATTAATATTGGGCAATTGGCAAGCTATTCTTTTAGGTTAGGGGACTAACTGAATTAAAGGATCTAGCATGTGTATTGTCTACAGGAATTATCTTCATTTTGGTAAATGGGTATATTGTAAGATAATGGGAATTCAGTTTGGTGGTGATCATGTTTTACTCGTAGTTTACATGTATTGTGGATATTTACAGAAAAGGGTAGCGATAACACATGTCCATTGGAATTATGGAGTGGGAGTTTGGTTTTGTATGTGTACACGTGGAACAAAACTATTGGAATTGTGCTAAGACCTGACCATAATGATTAGTTTGTTTTGAAACTTGGTTAATCACACTGACCTTATCATTCGGCAATAAAGATTGTTGCGTCGATTTTCATAGCCTGGAGACCCGCGGCCCCACTATATCTGGCAACTATCCTCGGTTCCTCCCATAGAGATATGTGAAGATGTCATGTGTTATGTTACTTTGTTGCCAGTGTTCAGCACTTCATGTGTGATAAAGTGGAATAAATACTCAAAGTTGATGGATCGAGTACCAGCCCCTTGTGGCTGCTCCTAAGGGTTTTGACTGATTTTGAAGATGGGATACAGGGAGATGATTCTCTTCAATGTCCATCTAACAAGCCCCCCCCCCGTGTAACCTAGCATACGTCCTCGCCAGTAGTTAATAGGAAAGGAGACAGAATAGGCTGACGATGCCCAAAATATAAGGGGAAAATGCCAGCCGGTACGGATTGATTTAAATCTGTTTATTAAAGAAATATTGTTTTGATTGTACTTCGACCAGTTTCAGAAGCTTAAAATGTGGGTACTATTTGTTTTCATATGTTCACAAAGTATTAGGGTGAGTTGTCATCGCTCTCACCTTGTAATGACAAGGTCTAGGGTTCGAGACCCACGTGCAACCAGTAGCTACATGCCCTAGCATTCAGGGCAAAGGTGACCGCTTCGGTCGTAGCAGAGCGCCCTGTGACTCAAGTTTGAGATCGTCAGTGGCGTATGGATGTTGGGCGAACGAGTACTACTACAGCCTCCGATAGCTGTGAGTGGATTCTGTCCCTACAGCTCCCGGTATGCACGTGAAGCTGTCACATAGTATTGGGCGCGCTTGATGTGTCGATTGCCAGCCGCTGCGCCTAGCAAGATAATCAATAAGAATTCCTCTTTTTCTGGTATGGAGGGTCGAGTATAGCTGCTTTGGGAATGGCGACTTCCTCTTATTCCTCCTCCTCCTCCTCCTCCTCCTTCATCTTCCTCCTCCTCCTTCATCTTCCTCGCCTCCATTTTCTCTTGTTTCTTTTCTACTCCTCAGCCTCGTCCCCGTCCGCTTCCATTTTTTCCACCACCACATCATCCTCCTCCTCTCTCCACAGTAACTAAGATTTAAACAGTTAACCCACTCTTGCAAGTTTTGGGAAATTGAAAAATAATGCTGGTTTGTTGGTCCACAGAAGAGCCTTATTTCTCTTGTCAGGGTGTGATGCAGTCCTAGCCATTTTTGACTTCTCTCATTTATTGTGAGGCTTTAGACAGTGACCCAAATTATGGTCAGTGTACATGTGACCATTTAAGAATGATAGTGAAAAATTACTCTGTGTGTCCTTTTAAGCTTATCACTCTGCACTCTACTATTCTTGGACTTTCTGTCTTTACATTCCTATCTCTCTCTCTCTCTCTGTCTCTTTCTCTCTACATATATATATATATATATATATACACACACACACACACACACACACACACACACACACACACACACGAGGGTAGCTCTCCTTCCCGTGAAATACAACTAGGTAAATACATATGTATTACTTCTACCCACAAAGAAATAAGGTCATCACCCAAAACAGACTGTAAAGGGCAATATTAAAAATATATATATAAATAGAGAAATGAAGGAATAAAGTAATAAAAAAAAAATCCAATCTATTTATTGACCCAGATCTTTTGTATGAAACCCTGGGACCTAAGGAGTCTGGCCACAGCCCTGGGTTGGCCCATAGCAAAGAAAAGATTGTGAGGTTGTGTGGGTTGTAAAAGTGTAGGCCAATGTAAGATAACACACTCTGTCTTCCATGTGATGGTTGCATCTTGGTCATGTGGAGTTTGTCACTAGGCAAGTTCTCTGTCGGTATTGTTTTAGTGCTGGGTTGACCTTAGGGTAGGTGGGTCACTGATAATCTTTTGTGTTGAGGGATGTTTTTCTCTTCTGGTTCGATGTCTGGAAGGTGGGGGGGGTTAGGGGTTAATGTAGTATTTAGTTCATTGGTATTGAGAGTAGTGTTGGTAGGGTATTTGGCTGTGGAGGCCTACTAAAGTGTAGTTCTTGCAAGTTGTTTGTGCACTGTAAAGAGGGTGTTTTTAATATGTATACATGTGTATACACACACACATACCCACATACCTGTACTTGATGTAGTTCTGAGAATGTTTAGTTTCCTTTTCCAGTGAAGTATTTTGTGTATGTGGGAAGAGATAATGTCATGTGAGTGTTGTATGTAAGGCCCAGTACTGTAAGGGGTTTTGTTTTGTGAAAGTTGACTGTTAGAGATATGGCTTTTCCTTATGGTTGTCAGGAATGAGCAGTGTGACTAATGATTTTTCAGGGGATGATGATATCTTGTTCTGTATAAGCCATTGTTCCAACTCTTATGTACATTCGTATGTTCTTGCCAGCTGTCTTTATGTATAGTTATTGTTAGATTGTGTGAGTGGTTTGGTGTTCAAGGTTTGGAGGAGGAGGTAATATACAAAGAGATTGAACAGTGTTAGGAAACAGTATTCAACATTGTCCCTTTTGGTACTTCATTATATAGTCCTTTTTCATATGATAATTTTGATGAAAGGTAGACTGAAGTACTCTGCATTTTCTTCCAGTTAAGAAGTTTGTAGATTATTTCTTGTTGTGTATATAGATATTTATGATCTTTGTACATACCCAGGGACTGACAGAAACCCTGTTCCTTCTTGGGGTCCATACAGGAGTTTTACCACAAAAATTAATAAAGTAGCATGATGGGAGCCAGCTAGAGACAACTACTGTTTGACACAGAAGGGTGATACCATAACACCTGGCAGCATCCAGATCAAGGGTATGTTACAGTACTGCCAAGTTTTGAAGGGGTTGATAGACCAAAGATGGATAAAATTATATCCAGGAAATAGAAGGTGGAAGTCAAGGCCTATACTGTACTCTTTGCACAACATATAGTTAAAGGAGAGACAGTGATCATGGTACAGGAACTAAGAATAACTTTAATAGTGTTGTGAAGAGTAAATGTCAACAGGGTAAGGTTATGAGAATTGGGAGGAAAGATGAAAAATGTCAATACAGTGCAGTCTTGAGGACAGACTAATTCAGCCAAGGCCAAGTTTAGTATAGAGAAAAGGTTAATATCTAAAGAGTTTGTCATTAAGAGGGAAATATCCTCTTCCCCTGTATGCTCTGGTTTGCAAACTTTTCCATTAGAGGGAGTGTATTTCTGTTATATCAGGGCTACCTAATTATTTTTTTCCCATTCTTTTTTTAAGGCAAGACCAAAGTAGATCGTGACATAATAGTGCAATTACATAACAAGAAGGGAAAAAATGTTCAAAAAGAGCATGTCAGGACTGAGAGTCGTGTGTGGACAAATTAGCAAATGTTATTTTATCAGAATTCACTTTTTTCAGTGAATTTTGTGAGAGGGAGTTGTGTTTGCTATATCATGCTTTCTGCAGTTGGAGGTGTTACATCAAGCTTGTACCATATTAAGTAGTCTGGCTGCAGGGTTCAGCTTTTTTGATGTGAATGGGGGTTCCTTTGATGAATAGTATTGCCTGATGGGAGCCAGAATAAATGCACATGCTAGTCTTAAATTAAAGTGGAAGGTTACATGAGGTAGGTTCATTTCTTGTGCAGGGAGTTTTCCTTGCCAAAATAAAATTGTGTGGCAGCAGTCTGAACAATTGATTAGGTTGTCAATATCAGCATAGGAGTTAAGGTATGGGCATAAATGCATTAGCCAGAATGAATGTACAAAAAGACAGAAAATGAGTTAATTGACATATTTTTGAGCATTTAGGGAAATGAATTGTTGCTCAGTTGAATAAAGAGTGCATGGCATTACCCAGAATATATATATGTATATATATTGTGTGTGTGTGTGTATATATATATATATATATATATATACACATGTAGGTCCAATCATGCTCCCATTCAGTATACAGTACAAGAAAGTGATAAGACAACCTGGCAAAGTTAGGGCTTTTTCAATATTTGACTTGAAAATCCAATGATAGGATGTTCAGTCTTGAGTAAGATTACAAATATAGTTCAAAATGCATGCCCTTCCTTTAATGTATCCAGGCTGTATGTATGGTAGTTAAGATGCGTAGAAATGAGTTTGCAGATAGTGGAAAAGAACCGTGCAGCCCTCCCCAGTTCCCCACTTATTCTACCCTTTTGTCAGCTGTTATATGAGAATTCATTACACATTTATGTTAAATGGAACTTAATGGCTTGTACCTTCAGGTAAATACAAGACATCCCATGGATAGGTTAAAGGAATTTAGAAGAAAAAAAATCATTGCTGTGTAAAGGTAACTGAAGTGCTTGTGAAAGTAGTGTGAGGAAGGAATTTTTAAATAAAGTGAAGGTGTTGAGTGTACTATGACCATAAACATTGCTGTTGTATAAGTGTACATATGTGATTGAAAGAATTGCTGGTACATATATGAATAGAGGCAAAGCATTGGAACTTGAATGTTTGTAGAATACACACAGATACAAGAGAAGAGTCTCAGAAAGTTAGAATGGGAATAAATTAACATAACTGTGAGGAGAAGGTTTGGGTATGTGGAAAGTATGAGGCTCATATTCATTGTTGTCTTTGACAGACACAGATGTTTAAGTTTAAATGAGAACATTCAAGCTACAGCATTGAATGGTGGTTATTGATACAGTGTGCTACCATGCTGGACCTACTGCTCTGGCATAACTATTAATCTAAAGAAAAAGTGTGAAATATAAGCTTTCTGTGCATATGAATTACTAATGTATACTAATGTAACTGTGTATTTAGGATCAACATGAACAAAATTATGGCATATAAAATGCACAAGAATGCAAGAAAATTGTGAAAGTAATATCAATGTGTAACTTTCAATAGATTTTTCTGGCTTAACTGTTCCTGACTACTGTAAACAGCTGCTGGTATTGTTCCATCATCAGCCCCAATCTTGAGTATGACTTAATCTTTGTTTTTGAACGTTCATTATTTTATTTGAAAACAAATACAGTAACAGACAGATTAAAATTTGTCATGATACTGCAAGAACAGAATTATTGTTTTAAGGGGGAAAAAATTTGTGAATTTATACATACAACTTCACCATAAAAACAAACATGTGATGTGTGCTGATGGCATATTGCTCAGCTTTGTCCCTTAATTTTGGCACTCTGCCATTAATCCACCACCTGCTCAGTGCCATATCATGATAAATTTAGCAGTGCAGTTTGCACTGTCATCTTAGAATCAATCAATCTGTTGTCCAAGTCTTGCAAGAGACCCACAGCTCCCAGGTAACCGACAACAACTGCCAGGTGGCCCCATAGGTTACTCAGGAAAGAAGTGTTGTGTTGTCTATAGATTGTTAGTATGGAGCAGTGTAGAATGTGTTCAGTGTCTTCTGTGTAGTGGTTGCATCTAGGGCAGTGTAATTCTGTAGGAAGGCCTAGTTTTGACTTTGTACTGTCTTACAGTTAATTGGTATGAAGCCAAGCATGTCATTGTGGTTCTTCTCTTTAGAGTAATTTTTCTGTGGGACTGATGTCTGGGAAGGTTATGGTGAAGTATTAAGTTTGATGGTCTGTCTTGAAGAGCTTGTTTGGTGATTGGGTATGGATGGGTTTTTGTGTGGATGTACTGTATTTTGTAGTACAGGTGGGAGGTTTTATATATTTGAGTAATAAGCTCCTAGTGTACTATCTCAGAACAAATGTAACAATATTTCAAAAGAATCAACAGACAACTCAGCTTCTTGTTTTGAACCATGATTGTATTATTATATTTTATTTTATGCTTTCATTAGATTATATTCTATTTATTGTTAATATGCCTGATATTGTATTATGTAATGTATAAACTTATGTTCAGTGGTTGTGCATCATTCATCAGTCATAATTAGAATTCTCCTGGTATTTCACTTGACCCCAACAATATGATGTAAACCCCATAGATTGTCTTCAACCTCATGTCACTTTATGTAGGACATTGGGTGGGAGAAAAATTGTGCCAGAGGACACGGCTTATACTGGGTGAGTACCTGGTGTGCTACTTGGGAAAGGCTTGGAACATCCGTTCTTGGCTGTCAAGAATGGGACAGCAGAAGCCCTGCATTTCAGTGTTGGAGCGGCCATCTTCTGTGGCATTTGTTTGGTTGTTGAGTCAATTACAGCTTCATCCCATTGTGTTTGTAGGAACTGTCCACCAATACAATTATATTGTTTGGCTAACATTGTACCTTCAGCAAGGCTTTTTATCTCACCAGTTGATGGTTTGCCACAGATGAATCAAATTGTTTAGCAGATACCAGGGGGGGAAAATTATAATAGTGTTTGAATAAAAGGCACCTTTACAAGGTAAGCACACCATTCTTTTGATAAAGATTTAATGAATGTCAAGTAACGTGAATGTTTTTCATGAAATCATTTACTGAAGGATGGGAAGGGAATTGGTGCAGCAATAGTGAAAGGTGATATGGTTAACAAAGGGTAGATCACGTTCTATATGTGGTGGCTAGGGAGGAAAGGAAGGAGGATGTGATAGTGTTGTTACCTTTGTTCATTTCAACATGGATAAAGTACAGATAGGGACATTTTATTGTTGTACTTGACCACGAAGCATCCATGCATTATGAGGCTGTAAACTTGCAATTGTTTGACATTAACCAGAACAGAATCTGAAATGTATTATTGTGATGGTGTGATTAAGGTAGTCTTTAGCCCTTCACCACGAGGTCCTGCTCAAAATTGATGATATTGTCTGGCATTAATGAGAACAAAATCTGTTAGAATATGAGTGTAGCAAAGGTGATTGACATTTAAAGTGGTTAGGAAAATGTAGTTCATTGCTCAGCACAAAGTAGACAATCCTGCTGATGTAAGAAAGGTTTAAATTCTGGTAGTTATAACTTTTAAGACATACTTTTCCAGAATGCATTTAATTTTCCCCAAATGGATGAAGGTTTCATGCTTGTCTCTTGTCTGCATACAAATACATATGTACTGTAGGCAGTACATATGTATTGTCATAATCCTACTGTTGCTAACTGATTTTCTGGTGTGTATAAATCCTTCTAGACTTCAATTTATTCAACAAATTAATTTGTCTATGTGTAAAAATGTATTATTAAATGTCCCTCAAGCATTCAGTATTTTTTAGTATCTTGCTCTGGATGTACTGGTGGCATAATCAGAACCTTAGCTATGGATTTAAATCCCACACTTCTGTCCAGTCACATAGGGCAAAGGTGATGGCTTCAGCCACAGCTATGCACCTCCTGGCATAGGCACCTAAACTATATTGTTTTGATATTCTTTTATGCCATAATGTACTAATAAATCTTCTTGGCTGCCTTTTCTACATCTTTCATACCTCTGAAAAAATTGTCTCCTCTTTCTCTTCTGTCTTCCAGTGTGGGTAATCCCAGCTTGTCTAATCATCCCTTGTTTGTATTGAACTTGATATACATTATAGATGTATGTTTAGTTAGAATTATTTGTGTTTGTGTTTCTGAAGGTTAATAGCCATCTGGAGGACTACAGTGATTAGGTTGCATTGATAGTTCAAAATACATCATTGAGTGGTTTGTAATAGCTGTGGTTCTGAATGAAGTCGAAAACTAAGTGTAATCCTCTTGACCATGCTGATGAAATGCCAACCCTGAAATGTGACTTTTTTTGCTGCCCTTCTCCTGATTCCTATGGTACAGAGTGATTATTTCTTTGGGTAATATTTGTTTTGATAAGTAATATAGTTTTTATTTTGAAAGCAAATGTAGGTACGGAACCCAGCACAGATAGTACTGATAATTGTTGCCTCAAGACTCACTGGCTGGAAACCTGTATTATTGCTACAGTTGGCATTGAGCCTTGGGCCCTCCCATAGATCTTTAGAAAGATATGTTGGGCTCTTGCCATTATTGTATGAATGTGAGAATTTTTGTCTCTAGCATATAGTTGTATGTGAAAAGGTGAAGGATTTGTATATGATATTTCATTTCCAATAAGCAGTGATTCTATACTTGAGAAGGACTTTGCTAAGAAATGGGGTCATATAGATGGTTAAAGAAATATAATGAGGGATGGAATTTAAAAGTGATCACTTTATATATATATATTATATATATTATATATATATATATATATATATATATATATATACATATATACACACACACACACACATACTGCTTGACAGGTTCAAAGAAGTGTCACCTAATCCCTGTAAGTATTGAGTGCATAAAATTTGTGCAGTCAGTACCGCATATGTGAGTGGTGGAGGAAATTTTCGATAGATAGTCAATAGATATCTTTGACCTGACTTCTAGTTGTAGTGTCAGCCCTTTACTGCTTCTCCCCCAGACATTAATAGGTAGTTGAGGTGTGGTCTAAGGAAAATACAAAGGATAGCAACAAGAATGATCCCTGGCTTGTTTTATTAGACATATACAGTAAGAAGAAATTAGAAAAACTTGGAGTGCTGACATTAGAAGAGTGAGAAAAAGAAGTGATATGATTATAGATAGTTATATTTAGAATAGAGAAAGGAGTAGAAAAAGTGACAGAGAGGGTCTGCTGTTAGTATGGGATGAAAGAGCACCAAGATTAGCAAAAAAAAATAATAAACAGAAAGAAGAATGATTGCTTTAGGGATTTTAGGAAGCATAGTTTTTCACATAGATATGTCAGTTTGGAGAACAAATTATTCAAGCAAAGTTTGATCATGGAGAAATGAGATGGAACACCATGAACATAGCTCCTCCCCAGTATATTGCAAGTGGGTGAGAACACATTGTTGTGTTGCCTGTGTTGGTGCTTGTGTGCACATGTTCATTTATGAGCAGGCAAGAGCCAGCAACCAAGAGATGCTAATGTATACAGGATTGGTGCAAAATTGTGGGATCTTAACACTGAAAGATATAGAAAGTGAAATGAAAGGGAATTTGAAGGAAGTAAAAAGAATTTTGAATTTCAAACTGGAAGGTAGATGATGGGAACATGTTTATAAGTATGCCAGCTGGTATGGTAAATGAGATTGGAGATTTGGATTAGTCAAGGACAAGAACAGCATAGATTATTTATTTCTAAAGGGTGTTTATGGTAAGTGTGCTTGTAGAGTAGCCCTCCAATCCACATTGGTTAAGGGACTGAACCATCAATGCCCCAATAGATAAAGGTGATCATGTAGTCCTTGAATTTTATTTGGGAGTAGGAAATGCAGAATTAAGAAAACGGTCAAATATACAAGATAGATACAGCATTTCTTAAACAAACACTGAACAGCAAAAAGTATTTTGGGAAGTGGGTTGGAAAGAGTTCAGTGAGAGAAGAAATAAAGAAGAAATGGGAGGTCTTCCTGAAACTACAATGTTGGTGTGGATAAATGTGTGTCCAAAATGAATAATAAAAACAAAATATTGGTTTAACAAGTGTGATTGATGAAAGTAAAGATGAAAGCTATTCTGTAGATTTGTAAATAGCAAGCTGAACGTCTTGAGCTAAAAATAGGTGGATGCTCAAAAAAGGAAAAAGAAATGAATATAATAAAAAATCCAGTTTGTATTTGCCAAGGAAGAGAATTTCACATAAGAGAAATTGTATCAAACAACATAAATTTGGAAGTGTGAGATATACATAAATTATTAGAGAACTTGAATTGATAGGTATTATTAATGACAGTTCTCTATCATTTCTATCATTAGGGACCACACCAAATTTAGAAGTGAGAAATAACTCTGCACCAGGTGGGATTTCTAATTGGATATTCAGAATGCAGAGGACAATTGGTGGACAAGGTACATGGACTGATTGTGTGTTTGTGCAGGAGGGAAGGATGCTTCAGGACTGGAAATTGACAAATATTGTACCAATCTACAAAGGAGTAGGGTGGACCTGAATGACCAGTGGCCTTGACTATTATAGTAGCCTAAAATGTGTTTTAAGAATTATGAAAGATTAGTGGATGAGTAAAATTTGTATTAGGGACTTCCAATAGTTCGGTTTTAGAAAAGGAAGGTCCTGTATAACAAATATTAGATTTTTAATCAAGAAAAGTTGATGTACCTCATGACAGAGAAAGTTGAGTAAACAGTATATTTAGATATGGAAAAGGCTCTCAGTAAGATGCCACACACACAATTAATATGGAAGCTAATAGATGTATGAGACAAAGGGAATGGAAGAGAGCCTTTTAGTACATAACAGAATAAATAACTGTAGATATAGATAGACCTCATTGGTATGATTTGAATCTTGTATATTACAATTAGTTAAATGTATACATAACACATGGATGATTGCAGGATCTGAATAAGATGTATGAATGGAACCAGGAATGGGAAATGAATTTGAAAGCAAAGAAATAGAAAATATTGAAAATTGCTCAAAGTAAGAATAGCCATGACTAAAATGGGGAAAACAAATTTAAAAGTGAATGAAGAAAAGGATTTTAGAGTGATGGTTATGGGAATTTTGTTACAATAAAAAAAATAATAATAATGAAATAAAAAATAAATCAATTGGATAATGGATGCGAGTAGGATTGATCATCCAAAAATTTACCACCTGCAGTATGTGGAATGAGATCTAGTGGAGATGGAATAAAGTTCTATTCAGGTGAGAATAGTCTCCCCAACAAAAATTAATTGCACACAGTTGTCTCAGAAAAAGGGTAATATAGGAAAAATAGGTTTAACTATTTTCGGAATGAAATTGTCTGGCAACAGCTATTATTAAATGTATGACCTAGATTACAGCAAGAGGATTAACTTGCGTGCAGCAGTTATACCAATGAGATTAGGTTGTATTGTTTTTCTTGATTTCAGATAGTATAGTTGTGCATTTAGAACAGAACTTGACCAATATCAGAGGATCATATTTGTAATTGTCTTAGTTGAGTGATGAACACAGTCAGTCAGTTATAGATAGATAAGAAAATGGTAACGGGAGCTTGGCATGTAACTCAAGAATTAGAGTTTGCATGTTACATTAGATCATTTGAAGGATTGACTGGTGTGGAAAGATTTTGCTACCTTTGTAATTTTCATTTTATTTTAGGGAGATTCACCCCTCAAAACACATACACAACTACACACACACGCACACACACACACACACATGCATGCATGTATGTATACATATGTATATACGTATGTACATTCTCTCTCATTTTTAATGTTAAACACAGGAGGGAAGGAGAGAAATGGAACACAGCAGAGGATATATTAGAGTCTACTGCTCTGAATTTATCTAATACCCACTTCCATTGCATTATCTCTTCCTTATCATTACAATGATGTAGATAAAGTGGAACTCCCTGTCGTGGCTTCATGCTGTAGTCAGGTACCATGTTCCTGTTATGCCACAGAAAGCTAGAAAGACATCATCACATCAACAGAATACTATAGTTTTCTGCAAATTGCTAGAATTTAAGAGCCAGAATGCATGACCCAGATTATGGAGAAAATATTAACGGTTACAGTAGGCAGTCTACTACCTTGGCCAAATAAGATCATCTGGTTATTAGAGATTAAAGGAGAAAACCCATGGGTGGTTGAGAAATAAATTATTTCAGTATGTTTTGGGTTTTTGTAATTTGAATCAAATGGGTTAGTGGCAATGTTTACAAGATGACAACTGTGCCAGCATGGTTGATAAGTTAGCATCAGTCTCTTTTACCTGCTAGTACTGTTACACAGAATATTTAAATTCTTAAAAGTTTGCTACACAATGAAATTAACATTCACCATGATAACTTAGGATAAATTTTGCAATGAATGTTACTCAATCTATCCATTCGTTTGGTCACTCTTGCAGGAGACCTGTGGCCACTAAAAAAATTGGCCATATCTGTTGTAACCATAGATCTTCAGTGAATTTATTTTGTTTTTCTTGTAAAAGATATTGGGATATCGTATGATAATATCTTTTGTCTTGTGTGATGGTGTCTGTTGCTAGGCCAGTTCTGTGTTGGTATTGTTTTCATGTGGGATGATAATTGGAAGTAGCCATGCCAGTGAAAAATTTGTCCTCGTCAATAAGTCAGTCAATCAATCTGTTGCCCATGGTCACTCTTACTAGAGAGACCAGGAGCAAGTAGAAGACCCAACATTTCTACAGCATTTTAATTCTTAATGAGTTTGGTGAAGTATAGGATTTGGCAGTCTGTTAAGGAGTAATTATTTTGAAAGTTTTTTCCCATGTAGGCTATATTTCATTCAATGTATACAATCATACTGTATGGTGCTAGCAAATGATAGAAGCAATAAATGAAAGATTATTATTTATATAGTTCTTTTTGCTGTAGCTGTTTGACTGAAACATTGAAATGAAACTGAATTTATAATATGTTCTGGTTAGGAATGTTTCTATGAATATTAGATCATTTAAGTTTGAAAATATTTAGATATATACCAAACATGTAATTCTTACACTAGAACTCATGTAACAGTTACCCATCATAATGTTTTTCTTCAGAGGATGATCAAATACCAAAAATTATTTATTATATATTAGTTTGTATTTTTTAGATTCAGGTTTGTGTCCTCGTTTTTTAAACATATTTTTGTATTTTCTTTTATTTCTTGTTCTTTTATTCTTTTGTATCCCATAAAGGGATGTCATTGATCTTGATGTTCACCTAGTTAACTTTTCTCAGTCCATTCTAAAAGAAATTAAGTTTATGCAGTTCTTCTGTATTATAATTAGTATGTGTCTTAGCTTCCATAAGTTTCTTCTTTTCTTTTTTCAACCCCTGCTCCCATTTAATTTCTTGCATCATTTTATTCATGTTAAACATTTACAGTGGTATAACACATCCCTACCACACCCCTGTTTCTTCTTTGAACCATTCTGTCTCCAATATATATATATATATACAGGTACACACATCTTTACATCCTCATACACAACATCCAGTAACTTCAGCACCTTTCATCTTTCTCCAGACACCTCAGAATTGTGTCACTCGTACCATGCCAGATAGGCAAAAGAGATTTTATCTTGCCATTGTATTTTGAATTGTATGGGTATTTGATATAGTGGAAACACATAATCTACACATGCTCCACTGTACTTAAGATATTTGTTCTCCTCTGCCTTTCCTCAGTGATTTTCCACTTCTGATCATCAATTATTATTGTGTATAATCTCTCTATATATGAATAATAATCCCTCTTCACTTCTTACATTCATATTCATTTTCTGTATCTTTATACACTTTAGTACACACTCCTTTCGTCAATCTTCCAGAATTCTTTCTTCATTTCTCTCTTTCAGAAATGCTTCATGTTTTCTTCTACTCAGCCACACTTGTATACATAGTTATGTAGTGTACTAGTTTCATGAAATGCAGTTCTTGGTCCAGTAATCTAAAGTAACTATATTTTCATGAATCCCCACATGTGCTATGAGAAATATTGTTTCTTCAAGTGCCTGTTATCAGTTACATGCCCACCAACATAATGAGAAATTCCACTCTGATTATTAATAGGGCACATCAATTACCAAATCAGTGAGTGTGCATGTGCGCACAAACAGTATCTTGTATACTGTTTACATGAGACACAAGCCACTACAGTAAATAATACATAATACTGGATGCAGTATGGCATCTTCCAATGCTTCTCTTGTTTGTCATTACACAGTATCATGTACTTGATTCACATCCGTAAAAACTTGCCCCAGCCCAACTTGTGCAAACTGTGGACATTTTCATCGACACTTAATATGCAGCTTGGAAACTCCTTTCTCCACCACAAAATGCAGACTCGTCAACTTGTAAAGTTCCAACATGACTTTGCTAATGGGATATTTCTTCATAATAATAATTTTGTCAAATTTAATCTGTTTATGTACCAAACTACCTGGATGCCTGAGCTTTCACTTCATAAAGTCAGGAATATATATGTGTATATATAATATATATATATATATATATATATATATATACATATATTATATATATATATATATATATATATATATATATATATATATATATATATATATATCCCAGTTAATATACAGTGTAACTTGGACATTTGAATTTATCAAACTTTATTGTGTTATATTTAGCAGGCAAGTATTAGTGTCATGATTTTAATAGTTGGAAAGGTGAGATAATTTGATTTTCACTGAGTGAATGTTTAGGATCATTTGTTAACTATTGTTAGAAAAGTGTTTCAGTATATTCTCTCTCCCTCCTTCCTTCCTCTCTGTGTCACTATACACGTGCACACACACACACACACACACACACACACACACACACACACACACAGTTGTTGACCCCTCACCAGGGTCACTTCTTCATAGTTTGTACTTTTGATGTTATGTTGTACACATTAATTTTTCAAATTGCTGTTTATCCATTGCCCCAGGTCATGTCAGAGACCCGTGGCCCACCGGTTTGGTCTGGAATTAACTTTGTCTGGGCTAGAGTGTAACTACTTGCAAAATGTTATATGGATTTTTTGTTAGGAGTCGTGTGAGGAAAGCGAACATCATAATTTGTGTGGCATGAGCACACGTACTTGTGGATACCAGGACATGTTTGGTATTATGTGTGATAGTTTGTGTACCCAGATATTGCAGGCAGGAGTTGGGGAGGTTGATCATGAGAACCTGACAAAGTAAGATGGATAGGGAAATGAGGTGTGACACACATTGACCCTCTTCAGAGATCAAATATGTTCTTGTGTTGGTTTCAGCGAATGTTAGGCATTCTGGAACTGGCTTGGACTGAGAATGATTGAGTGAAGGTGTTATTTGTGTTGTGTTGTCTAACCAAAGCGGAGGAAACAGTGTGTAGTTACGTGGTTGCCCAATTGTTATATTTTGTGATTTAGATGTATGTAACTGAGTAACATTAAAACAGTAATATCAAACCTTGCTTTTTTTACTTTGTGCACTTGTTGGAAGAGGGAAAAATTATTGTACCTACTCCTCTTTTGTTTAACTTCTCTTACCACATACCCCCTCCCCTCCCTCTCAGGCGCCCCCCCCCCCCCAATCCTGGCGTGGTCTCACATTTTGCAGCGTTGTGGTATGAGCCAGATTAAGTAGGAGTGACGCCTGCTGCCTCGCCATACATGTATTAGCTCTCTGCTTGAAAGTAGGTCAGTGCCTCTGCTGCCGCCTCCTCTTCCTCCTCCTCCTCACTCTCCGCCTCTTTCTTCCTCTTCCTTTCGGTGAATTAATCATGTGAAGATAATAGACTGTATGGAGTGCAAACCTTACATCAGGCTATAGCGCCCATGCACGCACAAATTGTGGTTTCTGATTATTGTAGTTGTGAAACGTGAAAGGTGTAGAGCGTGGAGAATATGAGGAAGGGGAAACCCTTAGTACTGAGGTTACATAAAAACATAAGAGTGAAGGAGACTGCAAGAGACCATAAGGCCTACACTAGTCACTTCCATAGTTCTGTGCGAAGGTTGGCCTTAAACCTCGTCTCGATTGGAAGAGTGATGTTTATGTTTCTGGTCACGCACAAGTTAAAATCCTGAGAGAACTCAAACGGGCCATATTACTAATCGCAAGGTGTAGTCAGGACCTTGCTCAGGCGAGGGAGAGGTGGGATGTGTGTGTGTGCTGTAGGGCACGGGGTCGGAACAATACCCATGAAAGTACCATCTCCTTTTCTCCATTTGTCAAACCATGCCTTGAGTTATTCCTCAAGTGTGTGTGTGTGTGTGTGTGAGAGAGAGAAAGAGAGACAGTACTCAACGGGTCCGATAATGTTTACATCGCAGCCGATGCAGCGGCAGAGTACGGAAGTGAAAGTAGTTTGTCGGTCTGACGCGAAGTCCCTCAGTGTGACGTTTTCGCTCCCAAGTTTGTTGTACTACCTTGCTCGCCCTCGGGTCGCCTCCCCACGCTCATCCTTCAAGCACCAGGGTTTAAAGAGTTCTTGGAAGTCTTGGCAGAATATGTATCAAGGGGGATCCTGCTGGTAACAAATAATGGTACTGTGACAGTGACGTGGCCAAACGATGTAGACAATGTGAGGGAATGAATAGCGTCTTGGGCTGAAATAGTTGCCTTGTCACACGCGTGTACATGTAGGCATATATGCATGTACGTGTGTGTACGCATCGCCCATGCCCCAGTTCCTTTGTACGGGGAATCAGTAAAGGAAAGTAATTTCTAAACCATAACAGAGCACCACCATGCGTATGATGAGAGACACAGTAGATGCAGGTCGAGTTGGCTTGGTGTAGCCGAGTGTAGTAGGCCAACTGGGCAAGCCGGCAGACACATCTGGGAAGCCATTCAGTAACGGCGACAAGTCCGAGTGGTCAGTTAAACCCTCAGTTAGCGTTATTAAGAGGTTGAGGCATTTTCGATGTTGGGGGGGGGTATAGTCTTCTGGGGAGGTGGGAGGTTAGGGCTTAGGATGATGATGGGGTAAGGCTACTGGGTTCGAGCTTGAGCTCTTCCGGGTATAGTGGAGAGCCTCCTGGCGTAAAGCAAGAGGGAACTTGCCGTTGCCGCGTTCCCAGAATCTCCTTGCTTGTCGGGACACATTCTCTGTGCTGACCGGAGAGATGGAGAGGTCCCCCCCCCCCCAGATGAGTAAAATTGCCATACGGCAGCCAGAGGTAATTATTAAATCGTGAGTAGGAGGGAGAAAGAGGCACGTGCGTAGAGGAAGTTCATGCAAACATGGACAAAAAATTAGATGTGTGTGTGTATATATATATATATATATATACACACATATATATATACATATATACACATACATATATGCAGCCATATTGTGAACAGATAATAGCATAACAATGTGCACCTTTAACCAGAACGTTTCTGACATTACCATTGTAGAATGAGTGTGGTAAGGATGTTAAAGGTGTGACGGGGTTAAGGGGTGTGCGGGGGGGGGTTGATGTTCTTGGAAAAACCGTAGAGTCTAGGATGGTCGTTGTGTGTGGGAGGGGGGTAGTTGCCCCTTTCAACGAAGTTCGGCTTAGGTCGTCTTAGGCACCCTGAAGAGGATAAGGAGCTTACGCCAGGAGGCGCTGAGTAGCTGCGGTTGAAGCCTGCGCTTTGGGAGCAGGTAACAGGCCCACAGATTCACCGTAAATCAATTGTAGGGAATGGAGGAGGGAGTAGGATCGGCTGAATCCCTTGGACGCAAGGAAAAGGGGGGCTAGGGGACGTTTTTTGGTGTTAGGGAGTCACCTCAGGTCGGAGGGTTGGGTAATTCCCCGCCCAAGCCCGAAAGGTCAAATTGGGCAATTATTTTGGGTGGGGCCTCCATGGATGACGAGAAACTATGGGGACCCCCTCCCTCTCTCTCTCTCTCTCTCTCTCTCTCTCTCTCTCTCTCTCTCTGTGTGTGTTTTGAGAGGCCTTTGTTTTGGGGGCCCAACCCCAGATAGGTCAGCCCCTCCCATGTTGAAATAAGAAACAGGACCGGTGGGTAGGTGGTGGTAGAACCACCTGACAGCTGCTGGAATGGACGAGTACATTCCACCTGTCCTAGTATTACCATATGGGCGGTGGAGACAGGGTTGGGGGAGCGGTCGTTCGAACCTGGAGTTTGCAATGCTCGATCTTGCCCAGTGGGTACGTTCCCCGTTGTTCGATTTTATTTGTACCCAGAGGGTGTGGCCCCCTTGCTTCCTTTCACTCACCCGTGTGTGTAGAAAGGTGGCCCGGTGTGGGTTGACTGGTTGTACCGGGGCGGGTGCCCGGGTTGCCCCGTCTGGCGGTACGTGGCATCCTGCTCCCAGAGACATTCCGCAGGTGGGCTGGGCTTTACCCGTGCTGCTGATGCCACATCGGCTACCTTGGGCGGATTTATTCCGACGGGGAAGCGGTGGGGGGGGGGCACTCCCCGTCGAGCCACAGCGACGGGTGGTCAAAGCCCCCCAGCAGTCGAGGGTCTCCCTTTGAGGGCGCCGTGGCTCTCACGGGATCCGTCCCTTCTACCCAAAGACGACCTGTGGCTAGCTGGCACGTCATCGTCTTCGTCGGTAGCTCGTCGTCGTACCGTCGTCGCTTATTGCGGGAAAAAGAGGTGCGGTGGCGGCCGTACGACGAGGATGACGACGTCGACGACCAGGCTGTGTACACAACACAGGGAGCCCTGAGATTTGGTGATGGAGGTGGGGGGAGAGTTGTGGAAGGCGGGGGGGTGGCTCTCAAAGACCTCCTCAAGCATCTTGGCCGTGAAGACAGATGTAGCCAATGTATTGTGGGAAATATCGATAGGTCAGGGATTGTGTGTGTCCAATATCGCCTGACAGGTAGTTCCAGCAAGCACGGACTATCCCCCCATCCCCTGAGTCCCTCCTTCCTTCGCGTCTCCTGTGTGGGCGGCTGAAGGAGGCAGGCAGGGAAGGAAGGATGGTGATGGTGAGTTGGCTGGTCTGATTAAACTTCGTAATTGCTCTCGGGGTTGGCTGGGTGGAGATTGGTGAAGGAGTGGGAGGAGGAGGAGGTTCGCGGTGGCAAGAGAGGTTGTGTGAGAGCCATTGCCCGCTTGCCTGGACATACCCCACCTCTCTCTCCTCTCCTCTCCTCCCCTCTCCTCTCCTGTCGGACGGACTTTTAATGCAATCAAATCATTCGACGGCAATAAAAACTACTTAATCTCGGTGGACATATGACATTCTCGAGCTCCCACGGGCTGAGGTTCTTCCTGTCGACGGCGTCGTGCTCGAAGAGATGTTGGTGTTCCTGACGATGTTTAATGTATCGTACCGAAATGTGAAACCTCCCTAAGTCGTGGTGGCCGCCTCGCAGGTGAATGAAATTGGTGTTGTAAGTTGGAGTAACGGATGAATGGATCAGGCGAGGTTAACTGAGCACCGCCCTTTGGGAGTCACCCCGTGTGTGTGTGTGTGTGTGTGTGTGTGTGTGTGTGTGTGTGTGTGTGATGCTACGTACCATGATGAGGTGGCAAACTACAGGACTGACAAGGTGATTGCTCTCTTTCTCTTTCTCTTGAGTTGTGGGAAGGGACACAATGTTGTGGCCGTGGGAATGACCGGTATGACGTGCTTATGAAGTTCGTTTGGGTCACTGGCATTGGTCGAGGATGAGGGATTGGCACAACAATACATACATATACCAAGGCTTTTCCCCCCTTACAAAGGAAAAGGCATAAAATCATTCCATCCCTGAATACACTCCACACCCCCTCCACCCTCCCTCCCATCTTAGCACCTCCTGAATGACGGGTCATCCCTGCACCTTGTCCACTGCCCTGGGTCAGAAGCAGTGTCGCAAGACACAGCACATCCACAGCAAGGCCGCTTCATTAAATCGGCGACCCCCCCTCTCCGTCCCCCCATTGCACAAAAGAAGACGGGGAGAAATCCCTTCGGGCTGCGTCAAATTTTGCTCACACATACTACCTCACCCACCATCCCCCCGTCCATTCCACCACATGCAATCACAACATCATCCATATACAACCATTCTCCATTCACCCCTATCTTCTGTCCTCTCCCGTCCTTCCTCAACAGACATTCCACTCTTCCCCAAAGCCCCCTTCACCCCATCCATCCACCTCATCCTAGGACGTCCCCTCATGTTCACTCCCTCCACATCTGCCTTCCATACCTCTTTTACTAGTCTTTCTTCACTCATTATTTCCATGTGTCCAAACCATCCTAATATTCTTTCATCAACCCAATCTCCCAGTTCCCTTTCCACCCCTGTTCTCCTCCTCACCTCCTCATTTCTCACTCTATCTAGCCTAGTAACCCCCACCATACTTCTCAGACACCTCATCTCAAACACATTCAAACTCCTTCTCTCTTCCTATCTTATGTTCCATGTTTCTGCCCCATACAGTGCTGTTGGCACAACCACTCCTTCATACAGTCTCCTCTTAGCATCCATTCCTAAATGTCTATTCCTCATTACACACTTTAATCCACCAAGACATTTACTCGTTTCTCTCAATCTACATTCTACCTCCACCTTCACTCCACCTTTTCCTGTCACATTTGCACCCAAGTATCTAAAACTATCCACTTCCTCCAGTCGCTCTCCCTTAATGCTCACTTCCAGTCTACTGCCACTTTCACCCCTTGTACATCTCATCACCTTACTTTTACCCACATTTATCTTTAGCTTTCTTCTATCACATACTCTCCCAAACTCTGACACCAACTTCCTCAATCCCTCCTCCGATCCTGCCACAAGCGCAGTGTCGTCCGCAAACAACAGCTGGCTCACCTCCCACTTTTCTCCATTTTCTTTAACCATCTCCAATCCCTGACCCACTACCCTTGCATTTACCTCTCGCACCACCCCATCCATGTATAAGTTGAACAGACAGGGCGACAACAATGCCCGCAAATAATAATGCACAGTGGTAATAGTGTTCGCTGCCTGTCAGCTAGTCTGTGCTACACACTTGACGGCGCAGTGGTAGCGTTCGCGGCCGCCACTACGGCGGTCCGGTTTCGAATCCCGCCCAGGGCTGAAATAATTTCAATATCGCTGGGCTGCGAGTCGTTACTCAAACTCTTGTAGGCGGGGAGTTGGATGTGTGTGTGTGTGTGCTTGGAAAGTCACAGTATTACCCATAGATCGGTCATATATGATCTCTGAGCTCTCTCCCGGATGGGAAATAGCTGTCGATCACGAGTCCAACACGTGATCCAAGACCATGGTGAATCACACATTGAGCGATAGGAGTCATTATGTTAATAATGCCATATGTGTTAATTCGGTACTACAGCTACCTCTTCTAACGGACTCCCTCATTCCCTCTCATGGTTTCCCCCCCTCCATCCTCCCCGTCTCTTCTTAATATTAGTCCTCTCCTTCCTCCGTTATTTTCCCTCCTTTCTACTTCGCCCTCTTTTTTCATTTATTTTATTTCTTTATATACAGTAAATATTATATATATTTATTTTATTAATTAACTTATTTATCTATTTGTCGACTACCTCCCATTCACGGCCCTACACCCCACCTCTGTCCCCAAACTACCCTCTTATATATTTGTTTTTCCCCATTTGTCTGTCCCTTCCTTTCTTATAAAGTCTCCCTCCCTTCCTTCCTTCCTTTCTTCCACTCTTCCTCCCTTCTTTCCTCATTTCCCTGCCTTCTCTTCCTCCTTCCCTTCCACTTCCACCTTCGTTATAGCTTCTCACTGTCACCTTCCTTATAGCTTCTCACTGTCACCTTCTTCTTCTCTCTCTCCTCTCACCTTGTCCTACCGACTTCCCACCCTCTCCTTACCCCCCTTCCCCCCTCCCCTTCCTCGTCCACAATCATTCCCGCATATAGTGTTATGTAAGAGGTGGTTTGCTTTTTAAGTCTGCTCCAGGATGACGGGGCAAAAGCGAGAGTACCGTATTCGATTAGGCAGACGGGTTTGGCTTTTCGGCGCGGCGTGGGACTCCCGCCCGCCTCGCCGCCTCAGCTGGACCCGTTGTAGGCGGTGCTGCCTGCGCGCGTATATTGAGACCCGCGGCCCCGGCTTTGAGTTAGGCGCCTTTAGCACGTCAACCCCCCCTCCCTCCCTCCCCCTCCACCCACCATATCTCTTTTTCTCTCATTCCTGTCGTCTCTCTTTACTCTCCTCACTCTTTAACAGTGCCCCCTCCCACTCACTCTCTCTCTCTCTATCTCTCTTGTATGTCTCTGCCCTTTCTTGCAGATGATTGGCACGCCATCTGCCTCGATGCGTGATGTCATAATTATTCTTACCATCGTCATCGGGTTTGTTATTATTGTTCGTGATAATTCAGGATCAACATCATTACCATCACCAGCAACATTGTTAATCGTAAACACGTGAAATCGGAATGTTTACCCAACGTGGCGTCAGTCGTTGTGAATGTGTGTGTGTGTGGCGACAAACTGCTGTTTCAAGAATGTCTAGTTTCTGCAACCGGGATTTATTGATAATGGGTGATTTTGATTTTGCTGACATTGAGTGGATGACCCTTGAACATGGGAATATAAGTAGAAGTTGGTGAAACTATTGCAAATAGCGACCACAACTTAGATTCAAACTGCTATTTTTTTTTTTTAGAATAGATACTTGTGTATCTAAAATGCCTGATTTCAGTAAAGCTCATTTCATAGGACTACGTCAGGAGCTTCAGCTTACAGATTGGGAGTCTAAATTAAGCAACAGCCCTGTAAATCTGATGTGGGAAATATTTCAAAATACGCATACTAAGATAAATCATACATACCGTTTAAGGACAGACGTCCCCCAAATCAGGTTCGCCCAAAATGACTTGACAAAGAAACTGAAAAAAGTATTTCTGAAAAGAGACAAGCTTATAAGAAATACAAGTGCTCGGGTGCACCGAATGACTATCGAAGTTATGTAATAATAAAGAGATTTAAAAAAGACAATAACAAAAACGAAAACTACAATATGAAATGAATATCGCTGATAAATCCAAAGAGAATCCCAAAGAATTCTATAGTTACATGAGAGATAAAAAGGTTATTAGAAATCATATTGGCCTCTATTATCTGCTGACGGTCAACTTGAGTATTCAAATGAAGGAATGCGTGATATTTTAAACAACTATTTTAGCTCAGTATTTGTAAACGAAACGCCCTAAAGTGAACTCCAAACTGAAAACTGTGAAAGGGCTAGTGTGAACTTACTACGGTAAATAAAATAAAAAATAAAAGGTGTATAGAAAAATCAAAGTTAATAAAACACCAGGGCCTGACGGTTGGCATCCAAGAATCTTAAAGGAAATGAAAAATGAAAATGTTGTTCCATTAGAAATTATTTTCAAGAAATTCGTCATATCCGGAGATGTCCCAAGAGAATGGAAGCTAGCTAACGTTACTCCCATATTCAAAAAAGTAACAAAAAAGAAGCCAAATAACTACAGGCCTATAAATTTGACTTCAATCGTAGGAAAAATTATGGAAACTATCATCAGAGATGCTATCAAGTATCATTTAGAAAGTAAGTGTTTGATAAATGATAACCAGCATGGATTCAGATGGAAACGTTCTTGCGTGACTAAACTTACTCGAATTCTACAACAGTCATCTCGAATTATGACAGAAGAAATAATACAGATTTAATGTCTAGACTTTGCAAAAGTTTTTGATACAGTCCCCCACGAAAGACTACTTACCACGGAATAAGTGGTAGCCTATTAAGTTGGACTAGTAAATGGTTGAATGATCGAAAACAGAGTTGTTCTAGATGGAAAAAATTTATGAGTGGAGTTCCTCAGTGTTCCGTTCTTGGGCCACTTCTATTCATAATATATATAAATGATATAGACAACGGACTAAAATATATTGTCTCCAAATTTGCTGATGATACAAAACTGTGTGGAATGGCAAATAATCACTTAACATCACTTAAACCAAGTAGATATTCAAGAAGATTTAGATATATTACAGCAATGGTCTGAAAAGTGGCTAATGAAATTTAACACAAGTAAAGGCAAAGGTTATGCACATAGGTGAAATTAACAGTAAGTACGATTACAAGTTATTTGGAAATTCGTTAACAAAAGTGGATAGTGAAAAGGATCTCTGCGTAATTATCAGTAACGATCTCAAATCATCGAAGCTGTGTATTTCATCCTCTGAGAAAGCAAATAAAATTCTAGGTTTGATTTTGACCTCAAAAATCCATCTCTCATTAACAAGCTACAGTATATATAAATCGTTAGTTCGTCCACATTTGGTGTATGCCGTTTCCGTATGGTCACCGAATCTCAATAAAGACATTGACAAATTGGAAAAAGTACAACAGCAAGCCACAAAACTGATTCCAAATATAAAAAAATAAATCATGAAAATCGACCAAAACATGTGATTCTGTTTTCCCTTAAAAACACTCAGGTGACTTGATACAGGTCTTTAAGATTCTAAAGGAAATTGGCAACATCAAAAGTGACAATTTTCACATTGAATGAAAATCCGACAAGAAATAATGGTCTGAAACTGTCAGGAAATAAATTTAATAATTTGGAAGTGGGTAGAAACAACTTTGCCAACCGGGTAGTTAATGAATGGAATAAACTTCCTGCAGAGGCAGTGCAATGTAGTTCAGTTCGAAGCTTTAAGATTCGTTTAGATAAACACCTAAGCAAGATGCCATGCCTGCCATTTATTTTATATTATTTTTTATTATTTGTCTGTTTATTATTAATTGCTTGATTTTCATTTATCTGTCAATTTATTATTATTTACTATTTACCTGTTTGTTATCTAACTATACCTATGCATTTATTTATTCTATTATTAATGATATTATAAAAAAAATATATATTTTATCATGATTTTTTCGCATCCGACCTAGTTATGGACCAAAAGGTCTCCTGTCGGCATACTCCTCCTTTGTAATCCTTTGTGTGTGTGTGTGTGTGTGTGTGCGGGTTCGTGCGTATGTGTGTTTAGGACAATGACATGACTGCCGCATGGTTGCTTACTTTTCGGAATGGGCTTGTGTGTATGTGTGTAATATACTATAAGGTGCATACAAGTCTAGGTAACTCCTCACTAATCCATAATAGAATGTAAAATCTATTGTGGTACTCCCAGATCCCTAACAAGATTCTAGCATCATATACAGATGTTACTCAGTGTTGAACACCTTGTTCAAACCACGGGTTACATGTGCATCTCCCTCAAGTAACTACTCCAAGACGTGCTTGAGGTAGTCCCGTAGCATAAGCTTGAAACTCACGGCCATGTGTATACGGTAGCATCATGCTTGGCGTCCAAGCCGTGGGATGAGTAAATATAGCCTCGTGTGAGGCACTGCATGCCATGGAGCTTGTAGACGAGGTAAAATATTTAGAATGCATATCTGTGTGCCAGGCACTCCTCGCCATAGAACATTTATATCTCCATGTCAGACCATCGTCGGCTCCGTCAGGTCCGGCGTGCGTAAGTGACGGGGTATGTCTACAGTGTCATTGTAATAAACTATTTATCTATATATATATATATATATATATGTATATATATATATACATACATAATCTTGTGCCAGACAGGCTTTGAACCAAGATGTCTGTTTACATATGGTGGCTTTGTATCTAACACCTTTCGCGTAAAGTTCTTGTAGAACTCATGCAGTGGCCTCGTTTGCGGGCTTCCTGTTTGCGTACAAGTTTTACTGTCGTTTCCTCAGCCGAGTGAGAAGTCTTCCATGCAATTCGACAACGTTTAAGCCACTAACAAAATCAAGATCGAGGAAGGAGTACTTCAAGGCGATAGAGTTTCGCCCAAGTTGTTTATAAATTGGATCAAAGGGATTTTTAGAAAATTGTGTAGAGAAGAGAAAAGTTTGAACATTCATGGAGAATGTTTTAATAGCCTGAGATTTGCTAATATTATTTTCATTTGGTGACAGAGGAGTTGGCAAGATATGATATGTGATTTCAACAAGGGAATTCACGGAGGTTTGAAGATCAACGAGAGAAGTGTTCAACTCCAAAATTCAAAGGAAAGTAATTATAATTGATGGTGTGAATCTTGAAGTTGAATATAATTATTTAAGCCAAATCTTAAACTGGCTAAAGAGCATGGAAACTAAGTAAAAAGACGTATGACAATTGGCTGAAAATTGGTAAATATAGGAAGACCAGTAGAGGATATCCACGTCTGAGACGCCAATTTTACAACCAGTATGTGGTTGCAGCTACGATCTACGGGCGTGAAACTTAGAAATTTATTCAAACACTGCACCGAGAGTGATGGGGGAGATCAATGATAGGAAGAGGGGAAGTTGTGTAAGAGGGCAGACCGGTACGAGATTTATTGTGGGGCAAGTAAAAAAAGAGCGCAAATGGAACTGGGCGGGGAATTACCCAAAAGGGAGGCTGGGATAGTTGTGTCACTGAATGGATGCTCCGAAATAGGAAGCATGGTAGTTGAGGGAGACCGGCCAAAAGGTGGAGAAATGAAATAAAGTTTGCAGGAGTGACACGACAGGACTTGTCGCAATCAGCTGTGGACTCGAGTTAATTGTGATAGACAATGGAAGCCTCGGGTACAGAGGTGCCGGAAGAAACTGACGTAATTGGTGGTATCTGTTTCCTGTTGAAGAGAAAGACGGAAAGGATTGGGGGCGAGCGAGTCAAGGCGTTATCGCACTGCGTTATTTTTCCTCCGACTGTTGAAGCAGATTTACAGCCCACAGCTTTCGGGAAAGATTCATATATGCTGGAGGAATATAGTTTTCCTCCAGCATATCAAATTACATCCTATGTAAATTTTGGTAAGATAGAATAGTTTGCCATAGTGATTTTTCGGCAGAGAAAGTGCTGGAATTGGGTGGTACCGCCGATGAATTGGAGGTTGGAGAAAAAAAAGCGCCCAGTGTGACAACGCCTTCAGGGAAGGAGGCAGAGGATCGGGGAGGAGGGGGAGAAGAATACGAAGTGGACAAGGAGGAACAGGGAGTTAGTTAGGTCAACGAAACTTGAGAGTATTCCCTCGGAGTTCGAAAACCCAACTTTGTCGTTTGAAGTTCCTTGCTCGAACTTCTCCCCGAACTGGTCGAAGTGAGGGAGGGGGAGGGGGGAGGAGGAGGCAGTGGTAGAAACCCACGACCAGCGACACAAAGGTCTGTAGTCCTGACCCATCGAAGATCATATTCTTCGGGGACCGAATTCGCCTTCGCATGTTCTTCAGGGTTGTCTTTGGTAAAAATGTGTACTGTACGCAGAGAACCTCCGTTGGAGGGAAAGCCTTTGCAGGCCACAGGGGACGAAGGTGTGAACTGATACTGTATTTCTTTGTTTATTTATTTTTGCAAGAGAGGATAAAAAGGGGCGTACAATAGAAAACCATTTGTACAAGTCACCTTTAGTCTGTTTCCATTGGGCAGAATTTAAATGTGTATGTGCGTGTGTGTGTGTATGTTTTTGTGTGTGAGAGAGAGGGACAGGGAGGCGGATAAAGAGAGATGGGAAGGGAGAGAGATAACGAGAGAGGAAGGAGGGAGAAAGAAAGAGGGAGCGAGAGGGGGGAGGGAGAGAGGGAAGGGAAAAGAGAAAGAGAGAGTGGGGGAGGGAGAGCGGGGAAAGAGAAAAAGACAAGCGCACACATACACACACACACACACACATACACAAATATATATATGTATACACACACACACACACACACACATATATATATATATATATATATATATATATATATATACATATATATATATATATATATATATATATATTGAAGGGCATCCTCCCCGTGTTGTGTACCTTGATTTGAAGCCTCGAGGACCACCCGGCACCTCCTCCTCTTCGTCCAAGGAGATGATGTTGTCCCCGTCACCGATGTGGCCGGCTATTACGTCGTCTTCTCCTCCTTGGTTCGGGTTTGTCGGTATTGATTTGTTCGTGCGTGTGTGTACTTCTACTACTACACAGGGCCTTTCTTGCGATGTGGCAGAAATTGACGCCATTTGTTTTGCTTTGGGTTGGTCATCTTGAGCTGTCTGGATGATTTGATAGGACAGTGTGTTATAAATCCTATTATTTTTATTGTTATTATTATTATTATTATTATTATTATTATTTGTTATATTTGACGGGGGATCCGATGATTGCTTATCGATAGAGAAAATTAATTGTCAGACATCTGGGGAAGAGGAAGTGAATGGCGGAGTAGGGGTTAATTGAATTCGAATTAATCGAGCAAACCGTCTCCCCAGAAGCCTCGAGGCCCACCAGAATAAAATTGTTCAAGTGTATTACCTTGAGGATCTAAGGTCGATACAGCATTGCTTTTGAGGCTGCACGGGATGGGAATGGATCGTCTGATTGGTATCCTAAAGGACTACAGTTCGAGTCCTTAGTACACGAATCATCCCTCCACTCTTATTATATATGCACACCCATGCACTGCAAGCCGGTACCCTAACTGGTGGGCAAGGAGTTTGTGTGTGTGTATGTGTGTAAGGTCACATCATTACCTATAGATGGGACCATGTATGAGCTCTGGAGCTTTCATCCGGGTCCATGGTGAATAAGACAGACACACACACACACACACACACACACACACACACACACACACATACACGAGGAAATGATTTGCCCTTGGTTCCGCGAAACCCTTCCCCGTGCTTGCCTTCTGGCGGTGCTGGTCGAGCGTGAGAGTGGCAATCATTGTGGACGTGGGGGTGACAGGAGGGGTATCCTGCCGGCGTCAAGTGGCGACGAATACACGCCAAGTGCACAACCCCCACAGGAAAGGTTGTACGACTTTGACCTCGGGAGAGAGAGTAGCCTAGGCCTAAGGGAGCCTAGCCCTTGAGAGAGAGGGAGGGAGGGAGAGTTGTGGTAGTATATACTGTACCTCAATGGCAAGTGATGCCCGAGGCTAAATGATGAACAATCACCTATGGTCATGTTTGGGGCCCTGATTCAAGGCTGGAATGGTTGGTTAGCGTCCTCTGACTATCTCTAACACGTTTCTCTTTCATCGGCAGGTTTTTGTGCCCCAGGAGATCGTGTGTGTGTGTGTGTGTGTGTGTGTGCGTGCGCGCGTGCCATCTTCCCAGTGTGCACCGGGAGCTCGTGTTGAGAGGAATAGTTGTGTGTGTGTGTACCATCTTCCCACATACCACCTACCTCCTCTCCCCTCCCCTCCCCAACCCTCCTCCCTTCCTACTTCCCTTCCTTCCTCCCTTTCTCCATTCTTCCCTCCATCCTTCCCTCCCGTCGCTCTCCGATTTGCATGCTTCTCTAATGGACATGGACGAAGATTCGAATATCAACTCGTGAGGAGAAGCAAAAAATAAAGAAAGATTATTATTATTACTATTATTTATAATAATAATTATTATTATTATTGTTGTTGTTGTTATTTCACTTATGGGTGGCGTAACTCGGCAGTATCCATCAGCATCAGTCATCATGAGGGACTGTGTTCCCATCCAGCCGACCCTTTACCGCCTGAAAAGACGAGGCCACACGGGTCACGACCGTCAAGGAATCACCGTTTCTGAATCTCTTTGCTCTCTCACGGTTGCCCACGGTCTCGTCGATCTCGAGATCGTCGAGTTCCTCGTCAGGAGGGGACGACCATGCATCGTTAGGTCTTGGGTTGCTGAAAGATGTCGTGATTAATGAAAGATCGATTGTTTGGGTACTGTTCTTAACGTTACTTAAATGATTTATACCTAAAGTACTTCTTCTATAATATTTTACTTGCATGTGTGTGTGTAGGATTAAAATCTCGTATATTAGAAAGGTCTAATGCTTCAAAATCACTTACGATTCCAACTTTAGGTATATTATCTCAATTCTCCAATATATATGTATGTATATACATATATATATATATATATATGTGTGTGTGTGTGTGTGTGTGTGTGTGTCACTATTAAAGGTTGTTGTCTTTTTCTCGATGTTTGTTTCAAAAAGGGATTATCTTACAAATCGTTTAACCTAGCAGTTGTTATTTGGACAGAATAAGCAGCAGTGAAATCCCTCGTTCATTGGCTGCCGCCAGTCTTTTACCCCTACTTGTTTGTTTTTCTTGCGTTCTCTCTCTCTCTCTCTCTCTCTCTCTCTGACAAGGGTGTGTTTGTGTAAGGTGGTTAATTCAGGATATAGAGACGATGGATGACGTAAGCATCCCCCAAAAAGTATTCTTGTGACATCATATTGGTCTGTTTGCCTTCTAGGTAAGGCCAACAGGTTTGGGGAAGGACAGGTTGAAGGCCAATGGCCGGTCATCCTTGGCTGGGCAAGAGGTTGTCTTCCTGACCGTGTATATTTGTCCACTAAAATGGTCGACGAAAGAATTTGCTGGGTGAATCTTCAGATGCTTTGCCTCTGTTCCCCGCCACGGGCATTGTCACCGACTTGACGTCATCATGAGTTTGGGTCTCGGGACCAATGGGAATCGTCTGCGACATGACGTCAGCTTCTCGGGTAGTGAAATGTTCTGTTTATATCACAGTCGGATCTAGTCGTGAAATATATTTGAATTTGTTTGATTAATATGAAACAACATGTTTCATCCATGAAATAGTGTCTGAAATGTAATATTAATATGCAGGTTCATCAGAAATCTTGAAAGACCACAATCTCGGCCCCATGTGACACACGGAAGATCCGTGTCGCTCGTCACATGTCTCGTGTGCCAGATCACTCACCTCAGTGTCACTTTCAAGGTCGACTTGAGGCACAATAGGTGGCGTGTCAGTAGGTTATCGTCGGGAGTACATGGAGGAGGAGGAGGAGTGAAGCAGACCTACTTACCTTCACAGATATGTCGCAGTTTTGATAGGCCTAGTGGACTATGGACTACCTAGGAAAGACCACCAGTTCGCGCGGGATCGGTAGTTGTAGGAGGGGAAGAGATGTCAGTATGAAAATGAAAAGGTACTTGTGTATGTATGAAAGAGGGCTATCGCCACCGGGCGATTCTTAGGGATATTTATTGCGTGAAGTCATGGCTTTGGAGGGGTGGACAGGAGACTTGGAGTTGGAGGCTGAAATCAATATACGTAAACACCCTCACCTAACAGAAAACAACAACTACTACGCCTTTCTCTTATATACTCTTTCTTGCTCTCTTTCCCTTTACACCACTTCTTCCCTCTCCTCTGCCCTCTGCCCCATTTGACTCTCTTCCCTTTTCCTCCTGCCCCAGGGTCCCTGCCCCCTTTCTATCCCTTTCCCGTTCCTCGTTCACTCACTTTGATATCCTCCCCCGTACCATCTTCCATCCGCATCCTCATCCCCGCACCCCTCCTCCTCTTCCCCCCTCCAACTCCCGTTCCTCTTCCTTTCCCTTTCTACCCTTCCCCCTTCCCCCTTCCCCCCCTTCCCCTTCCCCTTCCCTCCCTATCCTTTCTTTTACCTCCCCATCCATCCATCCCGCCTCCCATTTATACGTACTATGGGCAGCCTTTCAGCCGGAAGTGGGAGGGGGGGACTCTGGCTGCCAGTGACCAGATTTCTCAAGCGGAAATAAGCTAAACAGCAGCTGAAATTACGCTAGATTGGCAGAAATTATCCTAAGTCTCTTGCTCCTCTTAATAAGTTTTTTATAGTATTTAATGAAAACATATCCTAATATTTAGCATAATTGTGCTAAATCTGGTCACCCTGGTGGCTACAGCTATTATGCCTCATATGGGTGGAAGAAGATGAAAATTACCAAGACGAGGTGAAGTTTTGTGTTATTAGTATTTTTTTACTTGTTTATTTTTGTTATTTTTTTCTTTTAGTGTGCCATTGTGTTAAACTAGGGTTAATAGTACTGTTGAAATACCTTATATATATATATATTGTTTCTTAGTGTAACGTTATGTTAAACTAGATTTAATAATACCAATGTTAACCAGGCCAGTGCTGTCCCATAGACATATTAATTGATATTGTGTGTGTTGAATTAGAAGAATCCGGAGTAAGATTAGCCCCCCCCCCAATTTAAATTGGCTAACTGTCTCAGTATAGTGATTTATGACGTAGATATTTGTTCTAATTAGTGCCAGGCAGCTCTATTCAGATACGCACACACATACACACTCGCACACGTCTCGTCGTATGGAGGGGTTTAAAGGTGTTAGGGTAGAAGGCCGTGGCAAAGGCTTGAGTGCCTGAGGTGTCCATTTGGGTGCCGTTCTCCCCCCCCCCTCCCCCGTGCTTAGTAAATTGCCTCCTCGCCCATCTACACCATTACGTACTTCCCCCCTCCTCCCCTCCTCCTCCGAAGTGCTTAGGTCTCTCGCATCTGGGCGTCAAGAAAAATATTGGTCTCTGTCTATCTATCGCGTACACATGCGCGCGCATGCACACACACACACACACACACACACACACACACACACACACACACACACACACACACACACACACACACACACACAATTGGAACAAGTTAGATGAGAAAATAGGGTGTGCAAAAACAATACATGAATTTAAAAATAGTTTAGATAAAATGAGATATGAAGACGGGACACCACGAGCATAGCTCCCCTTCCCGTAAAATACAACTGGGTAAATACAACTAGGTAAATACACACACACACACACACACACTCGCACACTTATACACATAAACACACACACATGTGACGACCGTTTGAAGTACAGCCAAGCCATGTATCACATTTTGTTAAGCCATACCATAAGAGTCCGGAGGGAGGAGGGGGAGGGGAGGGGGGGAGACCCTAACGGCTTGAACCAGATGGGTCCTGACGTGTAAAGGTGAGACTTGTTCTTCACCCGAGTGAATCCTCTCGAGGGCAACCAGAAGAACAGCAGCACACAAGGAGGACCCGAGAGCTCCTCGAGTGTTCTAATGGGTAACTGTATATCCCCAGCAGGTGCTCTGGAACTGGAGAGAGAGGAAAAAAATCCGGTTCAGTAGACAGGTGGAACTGTATGGTATGCGGGAAGGGTGGTAGGGCGGGTTGTAGGTAGGGTGGTAGGGGGGCTTGGGTTCGCCAGGGTGATGACATTTGTCACCTTTATATAATGGAAGGGTAGACCACTTGGTCTGTAGCGAGACCAACACAAAATAGGGCGAGGGGGCCAGTCGTGAACTCCCTTTCACCCCCCCCCACTCCCTCAAAGGTAACTTTATTTATTTATTATTGTTATTGTTTATTTTATTTTAATTTTTTCGCGCCTCGTTTGCTGTCTCATTGCCTCTCCATTCCT
>NC_134785.1:80558514-80646014 GCF_046742065.1 Oratosquilla oratoria
CCAGCAATCTTTGTTTTACTTGATTTTGGCATACAGGTAAGTTACGCTCGTGTGGTCCTGTCGTATTAGGCAATTATTATACCTCGTGTGGACGTGTGTGCGCGCGTATGTTGAAATGAGCCTGTAGTCAGGTTTGTATGCGGCGGGTAACAATAGCGAATACGGCCAGGCTTTTCCCAGGTTCTGAGTGCAAGTCTACACTTCCTGGTAGAAGCAAGGTTATATACTTTGTGCGTTGGAAACTTCTACGTCGACCTGAGTGACGCTGTGTGGAGGATAAGTGCTCAAGGAGGAGGAGGAGGAGAAAAGAGTTTGGAAGAGAATGGAATAGATAGGAGAAAAATATATATGCAGGTGAATAGGGAAATGTGACTTGGAGCAGGAGAATGATGATGAAGTGGAAGGTGTAGGGAGGGAAAAAAGAAGAGGTGACGAGGAACGGGCACGTTGGAGGAAGAGAAATAGTTCAAGGAAGAAGGGAGAAGAGGAGGGCGGCATGGGAAAGGAGGAGGAGGTAGGGAGAGGGGGTCCCGGGAGGAGGAGGGGCGTGGTTGAACCCTGGGTTGCACACCTGTCTCAGGAATAGCGTGTGAGGAGCCGAGCCGAGCCGAGCTGAGCTGCTAAGCACTGGCGGCCCAAGACATTCATCTTTACACAGTGAGCAGTTCTCCCCCATCCCCCCCCCCCTCTCTCTCTCTCTCGCGCGCGCGCGCGCATCGCGGCCATCCTTGTCTGGTTAGGCCCGCCACATTATATTGTTACCGTCACTACTACTACCACTTTTTAATTAATGAATTAAACCATGTCAACACCGCCACTATCACCACCGTCTACCACCATCACTATCACCAACCACCACCATAACTACCATTGTCAGCGAATGAAAATCTGCAGCAGTTCTAATACTGCTTCAGGATATCAGTGCATACACCAGGTATCCTTGTCCGTGTACAGAATTTTTGTCAAAGCAGGATCCCCCCACCAACTTAATCTGCGTATGTTCACGATCTAGTAGCTGCAGAGTATTGGCACACAAACGCATGTTTGTTGGTGTAGTGGTTAGTGTCTTAATTTCTCACGCGGAAGGTCCGAGATTATGCCCCGGTTGTGGTATGGAAGGTATACTACTACTGCAAGCCGTTACTGTTTCGCTCGGGCAAGAAGGGCGTGTGGTGTGCGTAAGATCACAGCAGTACATGTAGTTCCAACTGTGCAAGTTATGAGCTCTTATCCGAAAGTATGTGTAGATCAGGAGTCCAGCACACAATCTAAGACCACGATGAATCACGTACACACACGTGTGTGTGTGTGTGTGTGTGTGTCCCCCTCGTGTTAGATAAATCCCATCTGATCGGAAACGGTAAGGATGGACCGGAAGTCTGCATGGAAACTTGTTCGGGATAATCCACAAGCTTCGAGAAGGATGGAGGCAGTTGTGCTCAATCATCCCCGTAGTTAATCTGTGTCCCATAGTAACAATTGTGAAGGAGAAGATGGTGTAACGATGCGTGAGGTAGCATAGAAATTGGGTGAAGGAAGAGGAGGAAGAGTGTCAGCCAGAGTGACCATGATTGTGTTGTCTTTGAAATACAGCTACATACTACTTTTTTTTAAAGGGTTGGTAAATTCTGTCTTTGGGGAGACACCGACAATGAAATATGCATGTACTTATGTGTACACAGCATCTGTCCATGACGCTTCCTACACCCCCTCCCCCCACCCTCAACCCCACAAAGGTAGGGGGAGTGACCCGATCCATCCGAAAAGGGGCGTGTTCTAGCCCAGAAAAAACAGGGGTTTTGGCGTGAAGTTATACGAAGATGGGAATGTCCCATTCAATGTAAACAATGCGCCAATTTGGCGGTTTCTGGCAGTGGATTCGCCACAATGGTACGCCAAGTTGGAGCGGCCCGGAAATCAGACAACCGAACCTAACCTTAGAGGCACAAGTGAAATATTCTGTGGTGGATATGACTCCGCCATTGCGTATAAATAACCCATTTCACGAGGAAGGCTACCCCTTTATGAGATGGAAGAAGCCCATTGATGTATAGATAGTAAGAACGATTACACGTTGCTATTAAATTCCGTCATAAAAATTCCCTTCTGCGTTTTGTTGTTGGGATTACGTTTTCCTTGCATAGATTGCGTCGATAAATAATGTAAATAATAACAATAAAACATTTTGCAACATTTTGGAGCAAGAGGAGACTGCAAGGGACCATAAGGCCTACACAAGGTAGTTCCATGGTCATTACTATCTGTCCTATCCTTAAAGTTATCTCATTTTCTCTTAAAACAACTAATTATTTAAGCCCTTAACCACATGGTTAACAAGTATTGATCAGGCATTTGCTTGCGCATATCCACTGCTCCAGAAACAGTCTCTAAACGCTATCATGGGGTTGGGGCCATTTATCCAGTAGATTGTACATTACGTCCTGCTGTTGGCCTGAGAATACGAAGAATATAGAAGGCGAAGAGCGTACCCCAGGAGGCGCCTAGTAGCTGCGGCCGAAGCCGTCACCTTTGGCCTAATATACACTTGGACTGTTGGGGCAGGTAATAGACAGTCACGGCTTTGAATCGGAGAGGAGTGTGGGGCTCGAACCCACAACCAAGCGAATGCGAGACAAACGCAATTACGTTGACGCTACTAGTGCAGCACAGCGATGCGATACTTTCGTCTTCATGTAGGGATGATAGTCTACTCCTTAGCCCGCTGATAAACGGTAAACATAAAAGTGACAAAACCAGATGTCCCACGAGCACGCTCCCCGTGTTATGGCCTCCTCCTCCTCCTCCTCCTCCTCCTCCTCCTCCTCCTCCTCCTCCTCCTCCTCCTCCTCCTCCTCCTCCTCCTCCTCCTCCTCCTCCCCCCCCCCCTGCAGAACCTTCCCCCGCTGCTCATCTCATCCCCCGCCAGCACCGTTGCTTTCGATCGCATTCACCTTCAGTTGGTTGGTTCGTTCGTTCGTTTTCCTTGTTATGATTTTCCATTTATTTAATTTTATTTTTATTATTTTTTTATTATTATTATTTTTTCTACTCGTTCTCTTCCTAACCCCCATTAGTCTGTATACTTCCTTCATTTCATTTATCATTATTATTATTATTTTGTTTATTTTCCAAACTGAAACCAAACTGAAACCTGTGAAAAGTCTGGGGTAAACTTACTCACTATGGTAAATATAACAAAAGAAAAAATTAAAAGGTGTATAGACAAACTCAAAGTCAATAAAACACCAGGGCCCGGCGGTTGGCATCCAAGAATCTTAAAGGAAATAAAAAATGAGATTGTTGTTCCATTAGAAATTATTTTCAAGAAATCCATCATATCCGGAGATGTCCCAAGAGAATGGAAGCTAGCTAATGTTACTCCCATATTCAAAAAAGGTGACAAAAAGAAACCAAATAACTATAGGCCTATAAGTTTGACTTCAATCGTAGGAAAAATAATGGAAACTATCATCAGAGATGCTATCGAACATCATTTAGAAAGTAACCGTTTGATAAATGATAGCCAGCATGGTTTCAGACGGAAACGTTCTTGCGTGACTAACTTACTCGAATTCTACAACACAGTTATCTCGAATTATGACAAAAGAAACAATATAGATTTAATATATCTACACTTTGCAAAAGCTTTTGATACCGTCCCACACGAAAGACTACTTACTAAATTAGCTTTGCATGGAATAAGTGGTAGCCTATTAGGTTGGACTAGTAATTGGTTGAATGGTCGAAAACAGAGAGTTGTTTTAAATGGAAAAACTTCTGGATGGAAAAGTGTTGCAAGTGGAGTTCCTCAGGGTTCCGTTCTTGGGCCACTTCTATTCATAGTATATATAAATGATATAGACCATGGACTAAAATCTACTGTTTCCAAATTTGCTGATGATACAAAACTGTGCGGAGTGGCAAATGATCACTCAAACCAATTAGATATTCAAGAAGATTTAGATCAATTACAGAAATGGTCTGAAAAGTGGCTAATGAAATTTAACACAAGTAAATGCAAGGTAATGCACATAGGTAAAAATAACAGTAAGTACGATTACAAGTTATTTGGTAATTCGTTAACAAAAGTGGATAGTGAAAAAGATCTCGGCGTAATTATCAGTAACGACCTCAAATCATCTAAGCAGTGTATTTCAGCCTCTGAGAAAGCAAATAAGATTCTGGGACTGATTGCGCGATCTTTTGATTTCAAAAGTCCATCACTCATTAACAAGCTATATAAATCGTTAGTTCGTCCACATTTGGAATATGCTCTTTCTGTATGGTCACCGAATCTCATTAAAGACATTGACAGATTGGAAAAAGTACAACGGCGAGCCACAAAACTGATTCCAAATATCAAAAATAAAGGATACGAAAATCGACTAAAACACATGAATCTGTTTTCCCTAAAAAAGCGTAGACTCAGAGGTGACTTGATACAGGTCTTTAAGATTTTAAAGGGAATTGACAACATCAAAAGTGACAAAATTTTCACATTGAATGAGAATCAGACAAGAAACAATGGTCTCAAACTATCCGGAAATAGATTCAATTTGGAAGTAGGTAGAAACAACTTTGCCAACCGTGTAGTAAATGAATGGAATAAACTTCCTGCACAGGTAGTGCAATGTAGTTCAGTTCGAAGCTTTAAGAATCAATTAGATAAATACCTAAGTAAGATGCTGTAATGATTATAATTTATCTTATATTATTTGCTTTTGTTTTGTTATCATTTGTCTGTCTGATTTTCATTTATTATTAGTTATATGTCAATTTATTATTATTTACTATTTACCTGTTTGTTTATTATTTAACTATACCTATGCATTTATTTATGTATTTTATTTGTTATTTACATTATTATAGTTTTTATTTATTGTTTTATTATTAATATGATTTTTTTTCGCATCCGACCTAGATATGGATCAAAAGGTCTCCTGTCGGCATGCTCCGCCTTTGTAATCCTTTGTAATTAGTCCCCACGCTTTCTTCAGCATCCTAACTTTACAATTCCTCAACAGCCATATATGGGATATGTACTACATAAGTTTTATAGAGTCAGCAGTGTAGAGGGTTTAATTGTATCCCTTCGGATCAGAATTCCATATGTTAAAGCATCGCCCGAACTTTAGTTTTAACTCTTTTTTGTTCAGTGCTGTGATTATACTATACATATATGCATAAGTACAGAAGAAATGTATGTATGCCTATGTTTATGTGGCTCTGTTCTACCCTCCTCCTCTCCCTTGCTTGTGTATGTGTGTGTGTGTATATGTTCAATTACCTAATTTTATACAGTAAAGGAGCAATGCTCGTTAGGTTTGTCTCCTACTCTCCAATTTATGATCCCTAGCCTCAGATGCAGGTACAATTCCAATTTGATACATAGCCTTGATTTCAAATTATCATATTTAGATTTTAATTCATGTATTGCTCCAGCTTCGGCTATATTATCGTCCAAGCTGTTCCAAATAATCATTTATCTGTATGGATTTTTTTTATTTTGTGTGTGTGCGCGCGTGTATTTACCAAATTATAGTATGCAGGAAAGAGGCAAGTCTCGTTAGGTCTATCTCCGACTCTCCAAGCCTCAAATGCATGTACAATGCCAATTTAATATATAACCTTGGATTCCAATTATATCTAGATTTGAATTCGTGTATTGCTCCAACTTGGGATGTATCACTGTCTAAGCTGTTCCAAGTAGTCATGCATCTATATGGAAAATGTATTTTGTGTGTGTGTGTGTCCATAATACATAATAATTTCCCACTGAAGAATCCCAACCAACAGAAGTTGGCGATATCGCGCCCAGAACCTAAATAGGAGAAGGAATGCATCTCTTCGCTCCTTTATATTTATATATATATATATATATATATACTAAGCCGATCCTGAGGACCCATTCAAGTATTTCAAACGGATCTGTCTTTGTCGGGAAGGAAGGTCTCTTGGCAACATGGCTCCTTGGGAGGAAATAAAAAAAGGGTTTTTCCTTTTTCCCTTCTCATACCCGCGTCCTCCCCACCTCAAGCAGTGGTTCCCAAACTGGGGTTATATTACCCCCTTTGGGGGGGAGGTAACAAATTTTCGGGTGTAATGGAGGGATAACAAAAAATCAAGTAAACATTGCGGTACTCGGCATTAGGGTTAATGTTAACTTAGTACATATAGTTGTAAAACTGAAAAAAAAAAGTTTGGGAACCACTGCACTTAAGTCTCCCCGCCCTCCTCCTCCTCCTCCTCCTCCTTCTTCTTCTTCTTCTTCTTCTTCTTCTTCTTCTTCTTCTTCTTCTTCTTCTTCTTCTTCTTCTTCTTCTTCTTCTTCTTCTTCTTCTTCTTCTTCTTCAGGTAATCCTACAATTCTTTGCATCACCCTTTCCCACTCGACGCTTTTTGTGTTTGCCTTCAACAGTATACACATAACAGAAATGAGCTTTCAGCTGTGACTCATAGCAATAATGTAAGGAAGTAGATACATGTGAATACATAAAAAAAATTAATAGAAATCTGGGGGACAATCGTCATTTGATATTGACTGTTAAAAGAAAATACCTTCACAGAATCACACAAACGTAGAAACACGCATGTGTTCACGAATCATCAGTACACGCACACACATACAGATTGTACAAGTGGAGCAAAAATTATGAATAAATAAAGGTTAGACTGGGAAGGTGAAGGATGGGAAGTTATTGCTATAAGCTCCAAATAAGGATGTCAGGAAGTTCGGCTTCCTATACAGAAATGTTGGACACAACGGGAGAAACGACCAGATAAGGTGCCACAAATAGGTTGAAGGGAAAAAAAAAAAACGTGACTAAGTACCAAACCAGAAACAGCTGGGAAGTCGACACCAGTAAAGGTGAGCATGAAAAAGGAACGCGCGCGCACGCACAACAGGGCAGATACGAAAGAGTTCATATATAGATTTACAAATGGAAATACATAATGTTGAGCTGAACAAAGAAAAATTAGCTTGAATATTCCAGAATTTATGTATGCAGAAAAAAAACGCGCAGTATATGCTGCCATGTGAAGCATATACTGAAGACTAACACGTGTGTTCGGCCGCAGGTGATTCACATATGCTGCTGCACACGTGCAGTGATTGGTCGTGGACCTGCATGTGTGTGTGTGTGTGTTGTATGCGGACTCGCCACCCCCCGTGGACCGTTTCTCCCTCGTCTTCCCAGTCGGGGTGCTGGCTGGCTCGCTCATGGGGTTGATGTATGGTGGCGGAGGTCGAGGCTGATTGGCTGGTTGGCTTGCAGTGGCAGGTGTTAAGTCCCGCGTCTTGCATACACGCAGTCTTGGTGTGAACGGGAGGAAGAGGCTCTGCACCGCGTGCTGCTCCCCCGCCTCCAGTCGCGGTTCTACGGCCCAAATCTTGTGCATTCGTACGTGTGCATGACGCATGCGTGGGGTTGACGAGAGTGCGTGCATGATTCGTAATGTACGTATGCGTGGTTGTGCATGTGTCCATGCACGTCATTTCTGGCGAGAGAGAAAGAGAGAGAGAGAGAGGATTGCGGGTAAACTCGCTCCTGCCGCCGCGGAGCGAAGCGGTCGTGGGGTGGTGGCGCTCAGACGGGGAGGCCCGCGGGTACCAACTGGCCCGTTCCCGCTACTGCGCCTCCGCCGCCGCCACCGCCACCACCGCCGCCGTTGCTGCCGCACCGCACCGCAAGCCCCGCCCCAGCTCCCCAGTACCATCGTCATTACGGCCTATTGTTTAATACTTCCGTAGTAATGCCCAGTAGATACTGGTGACTTGAGAACTGTCACCACAACACCATGCGAGCTGCTTCTAAAAATGCCCTTTTTGCCGGCGGCACCTCGCCCTCGAGCCGGCGGGAACCGTCCCACCCCCTCCCTCCCCCCTCTCGTCCTCCACCACCTCCACCTCGAGGTGCTGGGCGCCGTGGCTGTTGCCGGAGTTGTTGCTGGCCTGCTGCTGCTGCTGCTCCAGGGGGTCGGTCGGTCTCTCTCTCTCTCTCTCTCTCGCTCTTTCGGTTCCTTTCTCTCTCGCGGTTCTTACTCAGGATTCAGAGGAGGAGAATGGCAGCCCTGCCCCGGCCCCTCAGCTGCAGTTTAACTTTGCCCGGAGAAGAGGCAAGTGCCCCGCCTCCTTTCACGCGCGCGGGTGCGCACGTGCTCGCATAAACGCGCGCGCACGCACACAGTCCCCCTCGGTATGCTCGGTAGTATTGGGGAGTATCACCCGTGGATATCATCGGTCGTTTACAAACGGAGACGTTGTGTGCATACACGCTGTCTTGGTTCAGCGGCGGCAGCAGACGGGACAATGCATTTATTTTTGTATGTTAACTGCTTACATAACAAGGGTTTATTTTATGTTTTTATTATTATTATTATTATTTTTTATTGTCATCCTTGTATTCGGTTCACCGTCAAGGTAGTTTATTCTCGTGTGTGATTCACCATGGTCTTGGATCACGTGTTGGACTCGTGATCGATAGCATTTTCCCTCCTAGAGGGGAGTTCAGAGCTCATATATGACCGATCTATGGGTAATGCTGTGACCTTGCACGCACACCTCCAACTCCCCGCCCACGAGAATTGGGGTAACACCTCGCAGCGCAGCCATACTGAAATTATTGGTGGCCGGGAACTCAACCAACTGCGCCGTCGAGTGTGTGTGTGTGCGCGCGTGCGTGCGTGTCGCCTTGGTTATATAGACTGCTTTGAACCAGTAACAAATATACCCTTCTCTACCCGACGGTACTTGTCCTTTATTCTGTCTGCTGTGAAGCTATTTAGTTAAGTTCTGGAACCTTTTACGTTTGTGTGTGAGCGCGCGCACACACAAACAAACATACACGCACAGACATCAGAGTGTGTGTGTAACAACTGATATATTGGGAGAATCCATTTAATATTGACGTTTAACGTAAGTGTGTTTCTTGTGTAATACAATAGTGACCTCCCGAGTCATGTCTGGACGTAGCTGGAGTGGTAGTTATTTCCCAGCACGTTTGGGCACAGGTCTTGACCGATAACGTGGGAATGGATGTGTGCAAGGAACACTGTGGAGCACGGAAGCTGGAGAATGATTTGTGTCATGGCTCCCGAACTGCAGCTGCAGATTTTTTTCGGTGGGTAGGCAGGGGTTGGGAGGTCTGTAGGTAGGTACGTAGACGGTGGGTCGTCATAAGACTGTGTAGGTTGACCATTCACACTGTTCGGTATCCTGAATACCCCCCCCCCCCCCGGTCGGTCATTCATTGCATTGAAGAAAGCTCTCGCCTCCACAAGCGGGCCGGAGCTGAACAAAAGTTTTGTGAAAGAAGGCTCTGGGCCATTTGTTGTAGGGTTCGGCCATAAATTTGCAAAGGATTCGGCCTGAGATTCATAAAGGCTCCGGCCAAAGATTCATAAAGGCTCGGCCTGAGATTCATTGAGTGCATTGGAGCATGGGTGTGTTGAAAGATGTGTTGGTGATATGTATCGCAAATTCATCGGAGGATTTGGGGACGGGTATTTCGTATAGCATCAGTGTACATTTACATATGTATGTAAAGACTGACTATATATGTATATATACATATATATATATATATATATGTGTGTGTGTGTGTGTGTGTGTGTGTATAGAATGATAGAATGTAGAGATGAGGTGGCTAAGAAAATTTAAGGCGTATCCAAGGGGTCGAAACGTTTGGTTCTGATAAATATTCATACCCTAGCTTAGTTTCATTGCCATTTCATCTCCATATGTATGTATACTGTATATGCATATAAATATATGTGTGTGTATGCGCGCGTTTTATTTCCCAGTGGTTCTTCGCACATTTCTAAATAACGCGTAGTGATTTCTGTTGCATATATATATATATATATATATATATATATATATATATATATATATATGTGTGTGTGTGTGTGTGTATGTATGTATGTATAATATCCATTGTGCTTCAACATGAATAATCTGCATTGCGTTGCTAAAGTGGACTCTTGTTACATAAGATCGATAAGGACTTTGATTCAGTTGTCGAGGGCCTCCTCGCCGACTTCGTCAGAATTTGTTGCCGGGCTGCATCCCCTTGTGACGGTGAAGGAGCTGAAGGTGGAGCCCGGATCAGTGACAATCACCGCCTCCGTTCTGGGACCGAGTCTCGGCCAGACTTGATCCACGGGTTCACTTGCTTTGTCTTGTAGAAGTTGATAATGCTTGAGCGTGCGCGTACACACACGTTGACACACACACACACACACACACACACACGGGGAAGCTAGAACCAATCTCCTCGCCACGTCGTTAGTTCTTTTATGTAAATCACGTAACGGGATCTTGTTGGAGCCAATGTGGACTCCATATGTCACTTCGAACTCCAGTAATATCCAGATGGGGGAGCTGTGTGTGTGTGTGTGTGCGCATGTGTGTTCAAAAGTTTTTGGAGTCCTTTCTGGGATCCACAGGGATTATGAGTAATGGTTTTTAAGATTTTGAATATCCAAAGTTCCCCATTATTCATTTGTTTATTTTTATCTGGGCTTCAAAGGATTGACAAAGAATAGTCGAGACTCCAGGTTTCCTGAAGAAGAGGAGGAGGAGGAGGAGAAAGAGTAAGAAGAGGAGGAGGAATGTGTGAATGAAGACGCAGGCAACCCTCGTGCTGTTGGCATGAAGGTGTTTGCTGTCATTCCCTCTTCCCACGGGGTCAAGATGTTGCCTATTTTTGCCCATCGTACCGCATGATTGGATGGTGACCTTCAGCGTAGATTAACATTAACCTGTTTGCTTTGTTAACCTTCCCTCAGATATATAAAAATAGCAAGGCAATTGCCATAAAAGTCTTATGTGTTATCGTTGCAACATTGACAAACGTATAAAGATCATGGACAAGATATTCAGTGTTAAAACAAAAATTCTTTGTCTTCTTCATATAGGAAAGGATGGGAAGAAAATCGTTGAGTGCCTGATCCGCCTTACTATAGTGCAGTGTGGGGTCTTATCAAAGTGAAAGTGATATACAGGTTCTTGACCGACTCTAGGTATCTTTCACCATATAGATGAGAGGATAGGAAAAAAGAACATTGAGTACCTGATCCGGCCCAGGTCGAGAAAGTGCAGCAATGGTATGGAATCTATTCAAAGTGAAAATGAAGTGGTTAAATTGATCTTAACGCCTGTTTCTGTGGTGAATATCCCTCAGATCAAATACTTGAGCTTTAACCAGGAGAAAAAAAAACTGCTGACCATCTCATCGTAGTGTACAGGGTTTTCCCGTTCGTACGTGTTAATTCAAGTTATCTTTGCAACGATGCCCCGCCCCATTTGCATCACGACACGCGATGAGTGGGCGTCGGTACAGTTCACTAATCGCACGCACTTATCCCATGATTGATGTTCATATGTATTGGGAGTGGTGATAGTTGTTGGGGTATAGTTGTCATGGGGTATAGTATACTCCCTTTCACTGTGGACACCTCCCCCCCTTGAATAAAATCACCCGGCGGCAGTAAAAGTTAAAACACAGGTGAAGGGTGTCGTGTGAGTGACACCATGTAAGCCTAAGGATTGGAATGCTGTGGCTCATAGCATTCCAGTAAACCTAAGTATCTATAAAAGGGAAATATGCTAAGGTTTGTCATGGGATAATCGGTGATGTTGCCAGGATTTCGTTTAAGGTGGCGGGGTTCTGTCACACAAACATTGAAAACAATCAAACCTGTAAGAGTTATGCAGAATACTCTGGACTCGGGGGAACTTGGATTGGCCAATTAAGAGGCCTATGATTTTTGCGAGTCTGATCGCCAGAATTTATTTTATTTATATTATTTGTTTGTTTATTTTTGCGAGGCTGGTCGCCAGACTTTATTTTATTTGTGTATATATATATATATATATGTGTGTGTGTGTGTGTGTGTGTGTGTGTTGTTTTCCGGGGGGGTGGCGAGGCTGGTCGCCAGAATTTGATTTGTCGTGTACGGTAGCTGCTGGTAAATCACGGAGCTGATGGCGATGGTGGTGGTAGAGATAGATGGGAGAGAAGATGAAGGACGTGAGAATCAAACAATAAGATTGGGGAAGGGAGGAGGAGGAGGATTTTTTTAATTATTATTTGCTGACGTTGTTAAGGCCGGCATGATGTCATACAGTTCTGTTCAGCCGGACTTGGGTTCGGCCTTCAGCAGGTTAACCTCCTTCCGTTCAGGATGATACTTCCCCTTTGATTCTGTCTGTCGCCAGGCGATTTTATTTATCGTTTTGGGTAGCGAAGGGAATAGCCCATGTTTAATTTTGTTTTGCTATTTTCATTTGACAATCGTTACCTTATTCAAGGCTGCCTCCCTTATAATAAGGGGGAAGGAGACATTGGTATATAGATAGATCTTGTTATTTTAATAATTATCATATGTATTTTCAATTTTTATTAGTTTATTTTTATTCATTTGTTTGTTTATTTGTTCGTGCAGAGACTGAAGAGCGTCAATGGTAAGGTGTGAACCCACACTTCATGCTTTGAGAGCTGCACGAGTGTGGGCGTGGGCGCGCGCGCGCACGCACACACACACACACACACACACACACACACACACACACACACACACACACACACACACACACACACACACACACACACACACACACACGACTCGCACGGACCCCTGGCGCTCACGTGGGGATGGGGGAGCCGTGTAACGGAAAGGCCCTGTGGGTCTCCGCGCTACACTTGCCACATCATTGGGTCTTGCGTGCGGCATCGTCCACCGGACCCGGGCAGACCCGGTAAAGCAACCGGCTGCTCGCCGAGTGAGGAGTAAGAGTGGCTGGTTCAGACTCTCTCTCTCTCTTTGTATGTGTGTGTGTGTATGTCCCGCCCCCCGTTTCCTCACTCCCTCTCAAGGTCCCGTTGCTATTTGCTTCCTGAAGCAATGGAGTTTGTGTGAGGAGGTGGTGAACGCGGAGGGAGGCGGTTCTTGTGGTCAACCCCCCCCCCCTTATGAACGCTGAAACGACAAAATGGCGGCGCAAACATGCGGTAGACCTCTATGCCCGTGGGCGTGCTTTTCCTACGCCTGTGCCCGAGGACTGAATGAAAGTTTTGTTGTTAGCCAAAATAAATTATCGAAAGTCCTGGCCGGGGAGGAGGGGGGTGGGTATTCGACACTTGGAACAGTACCGTGGCTGGCGAGCTGGGTTGGTCGTTTGTACCGGAAGTGAACCCGTTTGTTGACGAGACTGCGCGCGCGCGTAAGTTCCCCTCGAAATTGTTTTCTACCGCGCGCGCGCGCTCATCAGCCGGGGCTTCTATGGCGACGACAGACAGGGCGGGTCTTCGTTTTGCGTAGGTAGGCCTGGGGCAGCTATTACGGTTCTTTTCGTAGGTAGGACTGGGGCAGCCACTGCTGCTTTTATCATAGTTAGGCCTGACTGCTGTGGTTTTTATCGTTAGGTAAGCCTGGTCAGGTACTGTGGTTCGTAAAGTAGATAGGCCTGCGAAGGTACTGTGGTTTTTATCGTAGGTAAGACTCACCAGGTATCGTGTTTTGTAACGTAGATAGGCTTCGCCAGGTACTATGGTTTTTATCGTAGGTAGGCCTGGCCAGGTACTCTGGATTGTAGGTAGGCCTGGTTAGATACTGTGGTTTTTAACGTAGGTAGGCCTGCCCAGGTAGTGAGGATCTTAACGTAAGTAGGACTGGTTAGATTCTGTGGTTTTTAACGTAGGCCTGCCCAGGTAATAAGGATCTTAACGTAAGTAGGCCTGGTCATGTACCGTGGTTCTTATCGTAGGTAGGCCTGGCCAGGTACTGTGCTTTTCACCATAGGCCTGAAGAGGCCTGGATAGATTCTGTGGTTTTTAACGTACTTAGGCCTGGTCACGAACCGTGGTTCTAATCGTAGGTAGGCCTGGAGAGGTACTGTAGTTTAACGTACTCAGGCCTGGCCAGTTACTGTGGTTCTTAACGTAGGGAGGGCTAAGCGTTGTGGCGCCGGCGCCAGCTTTCGTCGTCCTTGGCATCAGTGACCGGTGGACTGGTGCAGGAGAGAGTGGGTCCGATAAACGACTCCAAGGGGAGAGACCAAGCAGGTGACAAAACGGGAACCGTCAGTTTTGTTATTGCTCTTTTGTTCTAAGGTAGAAGCTCTCCCTCTCCCTTTCCTCCTCTCTTCCCTCCTCTCTTCCACACACATATTTTCCTCCACCCCCTCCCCCATAATCTGCCTTTTGTCTCATCACTCTCTTCTATGTTCTCACGATTTCATATATGTTTATATATATATATATATATATATATATATATATGGGGAAGGTGGGTGAGGAAGACATAAATCAGAGTCCAAGTTTATTTCTGTCTAGTTTCGCACAAATAGGCTTCTTCAGAGAAATAATGTAATGAAGAAGCCTATTTGTGCGAAACTAGTCAGAAATAAACTTGGACTCTGATTTGTGTCTTCCTCACCCACCTTCACCAACCTATCACAATGCCTCAACATATATATATATATATATATATATATATATATATATATATATATATGTATGTACACATGCATACATATGTTCATATATACATATATAAAATATGTAATTGTGTGTTGTGTGTGTGTGTGTAGCGTCCCGGATGGACGTGTCGCCGCCGTTTACCGTTAGCGGCCCTCGGTTGGCGGCGGCGGCGGCAGCGGCGTTGTTGCGGCCATATGTCAGCCTCTCCCTCTCCTACACCTCCACCCCTATTTTCTTCTCTCGGCGCCGGCTTTACGGCTGAGTGTGTGTGTGTGTATGTGTGTGTGTGTGTGCGAGTATGTAGTTGAAAGGAAGGAAACGAGTAAGCACAATAACACACACACAAACACGCACACACACACACACACACACACACACACACACACACACACACACACACACACACACACACACACACACCGACCGACCATTCTCCCAGTCCTATACTCACTTGAGTATCATTCAATTTAATTCTCCCATTTTTTCTCGTCCTCCTCCTCCTCCTCCTGCTCTTCCTGCATCGTAATTTTAACTTTGTCTGCACCTTCTACTTCACTTTCCTGGACTCCCGTCCTCGTACTATCTACATACACGTTTTACTTGTCTAGTATACGTGCTTCCTCCCTCGCTCCCCTTTCCCTCCATTCTGGTTCAGCCACTCATCCCAGCTACCTGCCCATCTAGCGGGCAACCTCGGGCCCAGGCAGCAGCAGCGCCACCGTGTGCGTCGTCCACTTGACTCCTGCTCGTTCATCCCGCTTGACATTCTCTGCCTCGTCGTCCGCTCGCTGCTACTATGCGCTCGCTCACACACACACACACACACACACACACACACACACACACCTCACTCACTCACTCACTCACACACTCACTCACTCACTATCACTTCGCGTCCCTCCGGTCTCACCAGATCGCCGAGTTTTCTTCTACCATCATTGTTGTTGTTTGACCATTTTCTCACTTTCCCCATGCCTCTTCTTCCCCTTGTCTTCCTTACTTTGCTTTCCTACACTTTCTTCTCCAATCCTTGCTCCTCTTTTTAATTAATTTTTGCCACATTAGCCTCCTTCCCCTTCTTTTTATTCTCAACTTTTTTATACTGCCACTTCATTTCATTCTCTCTTCTTGCCTTACAGGTGGTAATGGACCTTGTGGTCTCTTGTAGTCTCCTTCATTTTATGTTCCCTTTTTCCTCACTTAATTTTCCCTCGTTTGTGATTCTTTTCCCTTTCCTCTTCTTTCTTCCTCTTCTTCGCTGAATCTCTCATGCCATATATTCTCTTCATTTCTTCGCGATCTTTCGTCTTCTCCTGCCCTCGGTCTTCCTCGTCTCTTCAGATCGACCTCCCGCTCCGCCCATAGCCACACCTAACATGACACACTTGGAAGCTTCTCATACCAACGCTTTCCCTTCCTTTCCTTCCACCACAACCACCAACACTACCTTCACAATCACTACCACAACCACCACCACCTTCTTCACCACCACAATCACTACCACAACCACCATCACCACAACCACCATCACCACAACCACAACCACCTTCACCACATCCACCGCCATTGCCACCACTACGGATATCACTAAAACTGTCACCACACTCAATACCACAATCACCACAACCACATCCAACAACACGCACCAACACTTTATTCTTGCGGGTCCTCCCAATCCACACAAACACGCACACACACATGGGTCACGTCTCCGTGTACTCACAATTGCAACCGTACCGATTGTGTTCACAATACGGTGTTCTCTCTCTCTCTCTATCTATCTATCTATCTCACGCGCGCGCGAGCACACATACACACACACACACACACACACACACACACACACACACACACATGAGATACTTAAATTAAGTTGAAAACAAATACACTTAAAACACGTACAGAAAGAGAGAGAGAGAAAGGGGAGACAGAGAGGGAGGAGACAGATTCCTTCACCCACACCACTGAGTCTTAGAGGAGGAGGAGGACCTCACGGTTGCTGCTTTCACTTGCGCCGCCGCCGCCGCGGCAGATCAAGCCGCACCTGCAGCGGGTCTCTCTTGCGTGGAGTGCAGGTTGCAGGAGGTTGTGGCACCAGGGATTGGGCTGAACTAGGCCGGTTAGCTGCGTGCGTGTTTTGTGTAGATATACATGCATGCGTGCGCGTGTGTGTAATTAACTATGGCCTTGGATTACGTGTTAGACTCGTGATCGACAGTTATTATTCGAATGCTGTGACACAACTTTGCACCCACGAGAGTTGGAGTGCCGGCTTGCAGCACAGCGATACTGAAATTCGTGCGAATACAGGTTCAGGAAACTACCTTCAGCCCCTTCATTCTTACACAAGATACCGGCCACCCGGAGTTTGAGAAGAGGGAAGGAAAAAATAAATGTAGCTCGAGTAGGGTAGAGGTCACCAGACCTCACTCAGGACAGGAACCCGGCCCTAACCTGTTTTCAGACTCCTGCCTCCAGAGGAGTTACTACTATTACCGGAGAGATAGTGGAAGGGTCCCTACCGCAAGGAACAGAGGGGAGAAGACGGGGGGGGGGGGTCCTGTCGATTATTTTCCTCCACCTCCTCTTCTTCCTTTCATTCCACTTCCTCTTGTCCTTTCCTATTTTTCCATCCCTTCCTCCTCTCATTTCTCCGCCTCTTCCTTCCTCTCACTTCTCCGCATCTTCCTTTCCCTTCTCTTCCTCTCACTTCTTCGCCTCTTCTTTCCCTCCTCTTCCTCTCACTTCTTCTCTTCCTTTCTCTCGTCCTACTCCTCCTCCTCATCCTCTTACTTCTTCGCCTCTTCCTTTCCCACCTCTTTCTCCCTACACTGCATGTGGACCCCCGACCTCCTCTTCCCTCAGCCAACAGCTGCTCCGGCTCCTTGAGGGTCGTCTGTCGCGCCCAGGATGCTCTGGACCCCGACTCACAGTTCATCCTCGACGGGGCGGGGCGGGGCGGGCCCCCGTGTTATCAGAACCCGGTCATTACGGGGCCGAACTCCCTGGAGCTGGAGAGGACTCTGATGTCGATAACAAGCAACGGGGGATAGAACTACAGCACGCGACCGAGAACGCATCTAGACCACGCGGTCAGGGGGTCATGTAGTCCCCCCCCCCCACACACACAGAGCAGAATAAAATCGTCTGGCTTTAGACCAGAGTTCTTCGCGGGGTGGGAGGGGGTTGTCGTCCTCGTCGTCCAAGGCAGTTTAGTTGATATGTTTAGTTTATTGTCGCCTGGCAAAATAAGAGTCTTCAGGGTGTGGTCAAGTTCGCCCCAGTCGCCCGTGTAGCGTCGGACTACACGACGAAAGGTCATCTGATAACTCGCCCTCACTTCCCTTCACTTCCCTTCCCTTCCCTTCCCTTCCCTTCCCTTCATCCTATCATCCACATCTATCCCCCTTTCTTCAGTCGGGTCCTCAGTTTCCCTTACCCGTCCCCAACCACTCCCCATCCTTGTCCAACCTCTACCTCACCCTCTCCGACCACCCAACTCCTCACCGATCCTCACCGATCCTCCACCTGCCCCTCCCATAGCCCCTTCTCAACCCCTCCACCCTCTCCCCCCTCCCCTACCCTCCACCTGCCCACACCGCCCCTCCCCTCCTCCAGTCTGGTTTCTTTCCCTCCAAAAGAAGGCCCACAGATTGAAGGCGAAAGAGTTCTTCCAAATAAAGCCATCTGGGCACTTTTGCCTTGAACCGGGCAGCTCTGTGCGCTCGCGCGTGTGTAGGTCAATGGAATGTGTAGCCTTTCAGTATGTGTCGGGGGGAGGGGGAACACGGAAACACGGAGGAAAAGAGAGAGAGAGGAAACGTAAGAATGGGATGTTGTGCATAGGAATCCAATCACAGAGCCTGGCTGTTCGGACCGTGATTATTAGCCATCAGTGATTGATTTTATTATATTCTGAAAAATCGTGTGTGTGTGTGTGTGTGTGTGTGTGTGTGTGTGTGTGTGTGTGTGTGTGTGTGTGTGTGAAAGAGAGAGAGAAAGAGGAACACGTCGCAATCATTACTCAAATCCCCCCCCGATCCCACTCAATGTCCATAATTCCCACCATTTACCACAACATGAGGACCATTCTTGTGAATAATTCTTTCAGACTTCTTGGGTCACTTCATATTCCACTGGTCGGGTACCTCGACAAAATCTCTCTCTCTCTCTCTCTTTTTTTTTTCTCTCTCTCTCAGCCTCAAGGTCACCACTGGGGGAGCTCGTGGTGGAAGAGGACATATCCTGAGGATTTACACGAGAAGTTGGTGGATGACTTGGGAGTCGCAAAGAGAGCGGGAAAAGAAGAGTGGATTTTGCAACCTACTTCCGGGTATCGAATGTGTCGCAGAAGCTGAAAAAAGAGGTCTTGTTTGCGGTGTTGCTCCGCCTCCGTATATTAAGAGGAACTTGTCCTTTCCTTCGGCGAAGTCCGTAAAGTGGTTAGTTCCGAGACGCGCTTTCACTTAGTGGTGGTGGAGGTGATGGCAATGATCGTCCTATTTGTGTAGGTTGTGCTGGTTAACATCCGTGGGCGTAAACATGCGATGACATGACCCGTGCATTGAAAAAAAAACCTTTGTCGATCACGGTTTGAATGACAGGTGTTAGTGGTGCATCTGGTCAGCGAGCAGGTGTTCCCCGAGGTTGCAGTCTCTTCTGGTCGACCTTTCGGGAGAGCTACGAGAGTAGGTTGCGTCGAGGTTCGGAATTCCACGTGCAACAGGTGCCCCCAGGTGATGCCATTTGTTGAGGTACTCCCAGTGGCTAGGACCTCCCCCTTGACGACGCCTTGCCTCAAAATAATGACCTTAGTAAGGTTCCTTTATCTGAATATATATGTGTTTTTTTAAAGATATATATATATATATGTATATATATATATATATATATTTATATATATATATATGTATATATATATATACCTGTATATATATATGTATATATATATATATATATATATATATATATATATATATATATATGATTTGGATAATGAAGAACATAAACACAGGGGAAGGAACTGAACCCTAAACACTAACATTTGGTTCATTTGTCTAAAATACTTAACATATATATATATATATATATATGTGTGTGTGTGTGTGTATATATATATATATATATATATATATATATATATATATATATATATATATATTATAATATAAGAAATCCGTTAGTGGACATCTACATCAGATAATTTTATGACCGTCGCGTGTAGGACTCGAACCAACCGTTCGGAGGCCAGAAGGCTATTGTGCAGCGCTTTAACCCTTCTCGGCTACTGAGGCTACAAAAGTCTCTGAACTCTGATGTCGCTGTCTACTAGCGAATTCCTGTCTTTACCCCCTCCTACGAGCGGGCTCGGGTCTCTGGTGAAAAAGGAAATGGGGTCGCAGAGAGTGATCTTTCCTAATCTCGGGAACCAGTATGGTTTCGAGTTCAGAGACTTTTGTAGCCTCAGTAGCCGAGAGGGTTAAAGCGCTGCACAGTAGCCTTATGGCCTCTGAGCGGTAGGTTCGAGTCCTGCACGCAATGGTCATAAAATTATCAGTCATATATATATATATATATATATATATATATATAATTGTGTGTATATGCAGAACGCACATCACTGTAGGGTAAGCATGCGAGAGAGAAAAACATTAAGGAAAAGCAAAGTAGAGACGTTAAGGTCTTGTGTATTATATATGCAGACGGTCTGGAGTTGATACACGGATGATCTTACCGCCTCCACTTTGTTGCTGGTCTCTCTCCCTCTCTTTCTCTTTTTATTTTTTTCATTTGTGTACACGCACACATGCACACGTGTATATGTGTGTGTGTGTGTTTGTATTTATGGATGTTGACTTTTAGCCCAATTAGTATAAAGGTAATGAACATGAAAGAGTAAATTCACTTCATTTTCTCGTGTCTTTGAAGCAGATTTTCCCGACATTGAATGAATTTGGTTACAAATGAGAGTAACTCGATAGTCTTGGTGAGCGAAGAGTATGAAGGGACTGGAACGTGGGAGGAACGAGTGTACATGACAGAGAAGAGAGTGCCAGGCCTGGCACTGTAGGCCAAGAACAGTGCCATTCAAGGTGTGCCTCTGATCAAGCGCTCCTCTGAGGATTATTTATTTATTCATTTATTTATTTATTTTTTTATTTTATTTTATTATTTTTTGTCGGTATGTATGGGTCTTGTTTATATATTGGTTTGGGGAGGACAAGGATCTGTACCGGTTCTAGTGTGTCTTCATCTACCGAACTAGGCCTAGATTTGATTAGGGTAATACTGTGTGCATGGAGTCAAGTGTTGGTGTGCTGAAGATGATAAATCGGGTTGGCGTTGCGAAACTCCCCCTATCAGGAGGCTAGGACGGTGCACCATACAGAGGACTTTGTAGTGTTGAATTTAATGAACTATGCCCTTGGTCCAACTCGCTGGCGGCGAGAGAGTTCGAACTGCCGTCACCTCGACCTCCATCGCAAGGAGTGATCACTAGACGCAAAGATTGAAATTGTGTGTGACTTGAGAGCAGAGCTAGGCGCGTTTCTCGGTGCGTTCCTCGGTGTCCTAAGCAAAGTCATGCCAGTCAGGACACCTAACGCGCCCAGCTCTGCTTGAGAGGTCATCTTGCTCCCGAAGGTTTTACAAGGAGGCGAAATAAAATCGTATAGCGACAGCTAACATAAAAGGTTAAAGTGCCACCCAGTACGTAAGGGTTTTTGATTGAGATACATGGGTTGTAGCCTCTTGGGGCTTCTGGTGAATGACAAAAGTGGCACTCGCTGCCAGCCTCGATGAAAGGAAAAGTCCCGTCCGGTTTGGAAGGTGTTGACAAGAGTTCTGTGGCCAGGTTTTACCAACACGGAGAAGAGGAAGGTCGCGACCCAAGGCAACGGGTTAGTTTCCGGAGCTTAGGTTAAACCCGTTTGAGAATAGGATGAGTGACATTACTTTATGCGGCTGCAAGATGAAAGAGAAAACATTTCACTGTTTGTTTGTGCGCGCGCGTGTGTGTGTGATTCACCATGGTCTCGCATCACGTTGGGCTTGTGATCGACAGGTGTTACCCTCCCGGATGAGTCAGGGCCTATGCAAAGCCCTATTGGCAGTGCTTTGACCTTATACACACTAATTGCAATGTGTGTGTGTCTTAAGAGATGAGAATAGCTGTTAATCACTTATTCGATTCAATGGAGGGAAGGCGTTAATTTCGGTTTTGAATATGTACAATAAAATTTAGAATTGAGTCGCTGGTGATTTTTAGAAATTTTCTTGAATCTGCTTCTCCGAATTGTTTTCGTCGCGGATGGAGTTGTTTGTACAAAGAAGACAAACTTTTCCCATTGCTTCCGTCAATGTTGAGGAAGTGATGAGTTATATTCTTCGCGCGCGCACACACACACACACACACACACACACACACACACACACACACACACACACACGTACACACACAATCACACACACACACACACACACACACCAAAAGGTCTATCCCTCCAGAATGTTGTGTCGAAGTGAAATTGTTGTATAGGTACGGGTGTGTTGCGTGTGTGTACATTATATATATATATATATATATATATATATATATATACTGTATATATACGCGCTGGTGGCGTAATCGGAAGCGTGCTTGTTTCGCCTTCGCTTTGTTGTGGGTTCGAATCCCGCACTTCAATTCCCAGCAGTGATTGTAACCTGCCCCAACAGTCCCTAAAGCGCATAATAGGGCAAAGGTTACTGCGTCATTCGAGACTACGCGCCTCCTGGCGTAGGCTGTTCATCTTTTATTTATATATATATATATATATGTATATATATATATGTATATATATATATATATATATATATATATATATATATATATATATATAAATTACTGTTATAATTTACGAACAAGTGTCGGGATTTAGCCGAGTTCAAATCAATCCTGTACAAGTCACTTAGACGGCCACACATGTTTGCAGATCCAGATGGACGCGTGAATATGTACATGCGTGTGTTTGTGCCAGAGTGCATGAATGTGCGCGCGCGTGCGCACTGGTTGTCGCAGGTTAACGACAACGAAGAGAAGTTTTTGCAAATGTGTTGGTGATGGCGGAGCGAGAGTGAGTGCAGGGAGGGAGGAGGAGGAGGAAGAGGAGTGGAGGTGTTGAGTAGGAGGAGGAGTGGAGGGGTTGAGGAGGATTTGTACCTGTGGTAGAGGAGATGGAACCCAATACTCATGTAGCTCTGATGGGACAGTTGGTACATACAACAGATATGTGTGTGTGTTGTGTGTGTGCAGGTGTTTGCGTAGTGGAAGAGTTATAGAACGACTCATGAACCTGAAGGTGGAGGCTTTGTAAGCATGTGTACGTGCTGTAAAGTTTGTGTGTGTGTGTGTGTGTGCAGGTGTCTGCGTAGTGGGAGAGTTATAGAACGACAGATGAAGCTGAAGGCGGATGTTTTGTAAGCATGTGTACGTGCTGTAGTGTGTGTGTGTGTGTGTGTGTGTGTGTTTGTGTGGTGGAAGAGTTTTAGAACGACAGATGAAGGTGGACGTTTTGTATGCGTACGTGTTGTATTGGGTGTGTGTGTTTACGTGGTGGGAGAGTTATAGAACGACAGATGAAGGTGGATGTTTTGTAAGCACGTGTAGTGTATGTGTATGTATCTATGTACGTGGATGTGCGTGCGCGCGCGCGCGTGTGTGTATCAATTTGAGGCGTACGTGTTCTGTTCCCGGCCGCACTCTTTGCTATGCATTTAGCTGAAGGCAGAATTTTGGCCACGTTTACGGACTGCACCAGTTGTCGGAGGTGACAGGGAGACTCCACGCATCCGCTCGCCCAGGGTGTGATTCATCATGGTCTTCGATCACGTGCTGACCTCGTGATCTTCAGCTCCCGGAGCGTGTATATAGTTTTGTCTATGGACAATTGTGACTGGCGAGCGAGCGCGCGCACACACACACACACACACACACACACACACACACACACACACACACACACACACACACACACACACACCATCCCCTTGCGGAAAGGGAACAGTAACGGCTTGTAGTGTTAGTGAAACGCCGAGGCACAGAACGGGGCTCGATACCTTATCTGCGCCATCGTGGGTTCTCGACATAAACCATTATACCAGCAAGCCGTGTGTGTGTGTGTGTGTGTGTGTGTGTGTGTGTGTGTGTGTTTGGAAGTGGTGCTGTGGCTCTGGCGGCGTCTTTCAGCGGACGACTTTCACTCTTACTGCACGAAGGGCGGGGGGGGGGGGAAGCTGGGGCAGAGGGGGAGCCACGTGGCTACGCATTGCTGCCGACACATGGAGCCCCTACCCCCGGGTCTCGTACTAGGTACCCCATCTCGCCCCCCCCCCCCGCGCTTTTTTCAGTCTGTGACGCTAACATCTGCGGCCTCTTTGAGTTAACAACACCGACGCTGCTGTCGCAACCGTTATGACTATTGTTGTCACCGGGGAATCGTTACTATCACCACCACGACTGGTTACTATCACCACGACTGGTGTCGTCACCTGCGCACACTTTCACCGTCGTTATTTTCATAGTTTTGTCCATCGCCGCCGCCGCCCCGTCGGGCGGTTGAATCATCACATGATTCGTGGTAACAGCTGTATGTGGTACTATTACCACCACCAACTGCTCCGCTCAGCTGCCTGCGACAGCTGCGCCCAGGGATCGCACCACTGGCCTCGCAGTATTAACACCACCACCACCATGTGTATTGCTTCTTTCACCACTAACACCACCGTAGATATCCTTTCACCACAATGGCATCTCCGGGTGCAATGTGTACCTCCCTTTGATTTCACCACATCCACCAAATATCACTATTTTCACCATTACCACTGCTACCACCACCACAATCACTACCACCATGTGTGAGTTGTATTTTGCCTTCACCATCTCTGCCGCATTTTACGCCGTTGCATGAAGCACCACAACCACAGCACGTAACCCCCCCACACTTGTGTTCTCGTCCCACTTCCCCCACTTTCGTTCCCCCCCCCCGTCCCCCATCACCCGCATGGCGTGACACCAGTACTGCCGCCGTATTACTGCCACCGAAAACACCAGTTATCACCTCTACCACCACCTATTACTACCTTCCATTACCAACTCCCATAATCACCACCCTTTACCACATCCCATTATCTCCACTCATAATCACCATCCATTACCACCATCCATTATCACATCTCATTACCACCATCCATTACCTCCCATAATCACCATCCATTACCACATCCCATTACCACCACCCATTACCTCCTCCCATAATCACCACCTATTACCACCACCCATTACCACCTCCCATGATCATCACCTATTACCGCCTCCCTTAATCACCATCCATTATCACATTTCATTACCACCTCCTATAATCACCTATTACCACCTCTCACAACCTCCACCTATCACCACATCCCATAATCACCACCCATCACCACATCTCATTACCGCCTCCTATAATCACCACCTATTACCACCTCCCATAATCTCTACCTATCATCACATCCCATAATCACCACCCATCATCACCACCACTACCACCACCCATTGCCACCTCCTATTACCACCACCCAGTACCACCACTCATTACTACCACCTATAACCACCACCCATTACCAGTCACCTAGGGACACCGTCGTACCGAACGTGATCACCATTTCCAACACCACCACACCACCATCATTTCTACCAACACCATCACGGAACAACTTAACAACCGAGAGATGTACGACTCCTGACAACATTGCCAGCGCCCGGGTTTACAACCACAACTACCACCAGAGCTGTTACCGTCACCAGCTGCATCCTCGCAGTCAGAGGCACTAACACCAGATTCAACAGATTGGTGTCAAACATCATTAGAACCTTTCGCCTCCTCCTCCCCCTTCCTCCCCACTTCCACCCTCCCTCCTACTCCCTCTCTTCCTCCCCCTTCCTCTCCTTTTGCACTCTCGCTCCTACACTCTTCCTCCACCTCTTGCACCCCTTACTTTCTCTCCAGTTCTACATATCTCCCCCCTCCCCTTCTTTATTTCTCCCCATACCTTCTTCATCCACAGTGAACTTATCCGCCCTTTTTCCCCCATCCTCCACCCTGCTGCCACTTTCTCCTTCCATTCCTTTAGGTTCTCCATCGGCGTTCGCTTCCACCCACGCACCCCTCCTCCACCCACGCATTCCTCTTCCACCTACTACTTAACCTCTGTAACCCTCTTTAAACTCCCCTTGTGTGTACTTGCATGTGCGACCTCCCCGACATACGTCTCGTTTTCTACTTTCTCCCCACCCCCACCCCCCGTTAGTTCACTTCCCCTCCTCCTTTGTTTCCGTTCGTCTTCCTGGTCTCTTTGGATCGAGGCAACTTGAGGTCATAATACGTGATGTTGTATATACAGTTGGTAGTTGTGTAAGTGGCGACAAAATGTCGACGGCGCCAAGACATCTGTGGAGCAGAAATGTGGCGAGTCCTACTTAAAGAAACACGAAACTCGACGCCACACACTGTAGCCTATGCGGACGTTTCTGCTGCTCAAAAGCAGGGCTACTGGCTCACAGAACAGCTTGCCAGAAAAAAAAAATAAACTCCATCACATGACGGCAAACAGAACAAAAGGAGAATTGACACCTGGTACGCAATGGGCTGCCTGTCCCCTTCAGTAACGACGCGGTGCCGCTATACGTGAATAAAACCTTCTGGCGGTAGGCAGGATAATAGAAAAAAGACCACCAGGTAGGAAAGGGATTAAGAAAGGTCGATTAACGTTTGCGGCATAGGGAACTTAATTTAGTTGGAGGGATCGTTAATGTATTGGCTGAGCTCAAACTCGGTAATATATTATTGTTTTATTTTTTATATATATGTTTTAATTATACAACTGCATTGATGTGCACCGTTTATGATATGATGGAATGTAATCCTATTAGTCTGGGGATGAAAAGGCATTTGTATAATAAATTTAATGGAACGCTTGACCGTCTAAAAGTTAATGTATTTGTGTACAACTTTGACTATGTACATTCACAGGGGCTGACAGATTCATCCTCGTGATGATGTTGGCGTAGTTTTATTTATTTATTTATTTTTTTCACTCTTCATCATCGTCTTTCTCGACTTCGTCGTCTTCGTCCTTTTCTCCAGGCTCTCAGAAACGTACACAGTCGTCCCATTACATGATCTTTCCTGTTTGCCTTCAGTCACGCCATCTTTCCTCTGTTCTTCTCACTCTCCCTCTTTATTAACACACACACACACACACACACACACACACACACACACACACACACACAGAAGAAATTGGAAACTACGGACTAAAGGGGGGTACTACTGGTCAAATAAAGCTGTTTGTCCATAGGTTCCGCGTGTTGAACGTAACGTATATTAATAAAGGGTCGTACTGATTACCGACAGCTACCGTCAACGATTTTTTTTTTCATTTCCATAAACATTTTATTTGTGCTATATATCCTATATATAAGTTTTAAAGCATTTGACTGCGTCGATATCGAGATTCAAAATGTGATACACTCCCGACAACTCGTTGCTCGACGCAATCTTCGAGACACCATGTTTTGTTGAGAAAAACTATTTGACGAACGTGTGAGGAGGGATCTATCTTGAATGTTGAGTAGTAGGACCAGGACTAAATACATCGTCCTGTATGAGTACATTTTAATCTTACCGAAAAAATCCCGAGTTCCGAGGCAATTCTATTACGGTTAATTATTAGCATTTTCACTCTTTCAGTTATATTGTACTACATGTGATCATATCTGCAAGTTTGAAAGCATGTGGCCTCGTCAATATCGAGATATGGATTAAGATATCCGATATGCCCTGGATATGCTGACGTGACCAACAACACAAGCTACGAGGCAGTTCATGGCGTCTCGAAGCTCGCGTCGATTTGTCGGTAATGTATCACATCTTGATTATCTCAATATGGGGATGCGACCAAATGGTTTAGAAATACAAAAATTATAGACTAGGGTACAAATAATTTACCCATGCCCATATCACCTGTGCTAAACACAATCCATACAACCATGCCCTAAATCTTGGTACACTATTAATATAATATTGTTATTATTCAAAAGAACATTCAGTAATGTCCAAGTGCATATATTAGCGTGTGGGACAGACTGAAACAGCTGAAGCACTGAAAGCGTCCGGTAGTGCCACATGTCCGCGGGAATTTTCATATTTCGGCAGCATTCTTTATTTTCCAGAATTTGTCCGTAGTTGCCGAAGTCCGTTGCTTTAGTGTCCGTAGTTTCCTGGTTCTCTCTGTGTGTGTGTGTGTGTGTGTGTGTGTGTGTGTGTGTGTGTGTATCGTAAAGGAAGGAAGCAGGTTTTCTTTGATACATGTTGAATTGAATACGTCAGCATTCTGACAGTTGCTCAACTTCTTGATATTTTCTATTTTCTTATCAGGATTTTTCATAATGTAGGGTGAGCTAATACAAGATCTTGCATTAGCTCACCCTCCAGCAGGAAAAATCCTGATAAGAAAAATAGAAAAATATCAGGAAGTTAAACAATTGTCAAAATGCTGTCGCATTCAATTATATATATATATATATATACATATATATATACACATATATATGTATATATATATACATAAATATATATATATAATATATATATATATTAAGAGGTTTGTTTTGATCCCCAGTGCGTGTGAATGTTCATATATCATTCTAGGAACGTGGAAAGGGCTCTTGGAACGTTTTCCTTGTTTTCATAGAAGGGGAGGAGGAGGATCGTGCGTCTTGTGTATGGCTGGGTGCGCCTTGTCAGTGTGTGGCTACACTTGAACACGTCACAAAACTGAGGAACATCGTCGCAGGCGCCCGGGTCCCCGTAGGGATGTTTGGGTCTCTCTCTCTCTCTCTCTCTCTCTCTCTCTCTCTCCTCTCTCTCTCTCTCTCTCTCTCTCTCTCTCTCTCTCTCTCTCTCTCTCTCTCTTTCTCTTTCTCAAGAATGCCCCAGCTCTCTTTGAACGCGCACAGGGAATCTCAGAATGTGACAATGTGTTCTTGAGACCAAGGGCTCACTCTTTTTCTTCAGGATGCCAGGATTTGTTGCTGTTCTGCCCCATGGAAACCGTTTCAAACGCTGAATAGAATCGTCCAGCATCCATAACTAGCGTTTGGGGTGTGGACTTTGTAATGTTCTGTGATCCACTAGTAGTCCGTGGTCCACATGCTGTGGTTCTGGCGTGTTATAAGTTATAACTCCCTTGAGGCCCAGAAATGGATCAGATCGCATGATGCGAACCATTCATGAATGTGTAAAATTATTGGAATCCGCTTGACTTACTGTAGGATGTGTTGACCTGGATTCCTTGCGGGCGGGATTGCACGGAAGAAGAAAGCTTCTGGTCGGTGCCGAGACGAAAACAACTAACCTCTGTAATACGACATCTACCTCCCATTTCATTTTAATTTCTTTCTGAGACGAAGAAGAAAGTAGTGCAATTATTTTACCATAATTTTGGGTGTGTTACGTTCTTGAAAGGGATAGGGCGGTGGTCCTGCACTGGGCAATCAAGGCTAAACACACGATGTTCTAGGGGGCCCACAAGGATGGGCCGACTGGGTGAAACCCTTGACCGGAGCCGTAAAATAAAATTATCCACGTTGTCCTTGATGGGGTCGGTCTGTCCTTGCTGAATATGTGTAGAGAAGTTATGTGGTGACCAGAATATATTATTGATAATAACGAGTCGTTGATATGCACACACACACACACACACACACACACACACACACACATATATATATATATATATATATATATATGTGTGTGTGTGTGTGTGTGTGTGTGTGTGTGAATGAGGTGGCCCAAGGTGTTCGAGGGCTCAGATGTGTTCGTGTTTGGAGTTTCGAACGTGGACAGAATTAGAAACTCTGTCGTCGTCCATATTCGATTTTGTTTGGGTTTTCAAAGTTACGAGCTTGAGAGCATCAGTCAACGGCACATGTGATACTTTGTCTTAGTTGCATCGTTGTACAACAGTTGCGTGTGTGTGTGGAGGAAGGCTGTTGTGTCAAGGTAAGTTCCCTTCTATAATCGACTACTAATCTTGTAAGAGTGTGTACCTACGCACCGCGCGAGTACCGAGTCTGCGGAAGAGGCTGTCGCCGCCGCTGACGGCCCCGGGCGTCGAGCCGGCAGAAGACGAAGGGCGCGCGCGAAGTGAAAGGCCGCTACACTATGAGGAAGTGTTGGCCAAGGTCAGAGGTTTTGTGTGTGTGTGTGTGTGTGTGAGAGAGAGAGAGAGAGAGAGAGAGAGAGAGAGAGAGAGATACCTAACGCGATTGCAGCCTTACCCTATCATTAATCTCGCACAGGCCCGCGCTAGGTCACATGCACATGCATATGCACACACACACACACACACACACACACACACACACACACGACTCGGTGGCGCGGTTGGTAGAGACCCGGACTGTCACTACGGCGACCCGGGTTCGAATCCTGCCCGGGGCTGAAATAATTTCAGTATCGCTGCGCTTCGAGTCGTTACTCCAACTCTCGTGGGCGGGGTGTTGGGGGTGTGTGTGCGTGTAAGGTCACAGAATTACCCATAGATCGGTCACACGAGCTCTGAGCTCTCTTACGGGAGCGAAATAGCTGGCGATCACGAGTCCAACACGTGATCCAAAAAGACCAAGGTGAATCACACACACACACACACAGGCTTATATCGGCTTGCTGGTGTAGTGGTACTGAGTTCGCTGGCTAACGTAGCGGGTTTGGGTTTGCGTCTCCGCTTAGGGCTGAAAAGCTTGAAAACACTGTAAGCCGACACTGCGACTCTGGTGGGCAAGGAATTGGGGGATCTGTGTGTAAAGTAATATCAGTAGTACCCATAGGTCGGGCAATGATTTTTCATTCGGGGGATAATAGCTGTCGATCACGCGTCTGACAGGTGATGCAAGGCCCCAGGTGAATCACATACACATTCACACACACACACACACACACACACACCACGTATATATGCAATTTATGTATGTATGCGAATGTACGTACAAGCATGCTGAGAACGATAGCAAGATACAGACATCCTGACATAATCTTGACTCGCACAGAACATCGAAATTATAATGCTCCCAGATATCTTCATCCATCCACCTTCCTCACCCTATCGCTTGTGGTCCTCCTCCTCCTCCTCCTGCTACTGCTGGTTGCCTGCTACTGCTGCTGCTGGTTCCTTGCTGTGTTGGGTCACATCGATTAGTCCTCGCCCGCCCCCTCCTGGCCGCGGCAGGGGTGGGAGGTCGAATGGTGGGGGGCGGGGGTGACATTGTATGTCGGCTGAAGCCGGTTATGGGAAGAGATGTGGGAGGGATATGGGGGGGGGGGGCAGGGGGATGAGGGCCATCGGGAGTTAGGTTGTTGTTTTGGGGGAGGTAGAGGGACTTCGTGGGAAGTTGCGAGTCACTTAGGCACTCTCGAGTCGATCCAGCGGCACTCTGTCAGGAGGTGGAGGACGAGATCCTCGAGGACACTCTTGGGGGAGGGGAGAAGGGAAAGCACATGAGGCAGTTGCATATTCTCCCCCCGGGGGTAGTGGAGGTACCACCCTATGAAATGTTCACACTGTCCTTACTATGCAGAGTGCATGAGGGGTGACCCAAGGTGAGTTCATTGTTGTTGTTCTCACTTAATTGGTATTGTCGGAGTGCGCATTAATAGAAAGACTATTTTCGGAGCGCACCCCCGCCCCGCCGCGGGCGCTCTTTGTGATACTTTTGTCATCGTCGTCCGTTTTGTCTTGACTGAACTCGCAAGTGCTCTGGGTGCGTGAGAGGAGATGTGGAATGTCGGGACTCGTTTGGTGATGGTTCTTGGTTGAATATAATCCAGTTTTGGACCCCAACTTAATCCAGTATTAAACCCTTTTTTCTCTGTGTGGGCCTTGGACTGTTACATGTTCAAGTGTGTCACTTGTTAGTGTCGCTTTTTCGCTTAAGATTTTATACACGTTGGCATGATATAGATAGAATTTTGTGTTGTGCGTTACGTAAGTATTCAGTGTTCAGGGTCTCTTTTGTTGATGGTCAGGTCTCAGATCTATTCCAGCAGGTCCTGCGATTAGCTGCTGTTCCATTTTGTTTCCCGAATATCTTTCTTTCTTTCTTTCTCTAACATACACAGACACACATTCACGCTCACTCATTCATTCACACTCACTCACTCATGCACGCACTGATTCACTCACACACTCCCTCGCTCACACTCTCACTCCAGATATTCACAGCTCGCCCGGCCGTCACACTTGTAAGTCTGCAAATGTCATAGAAGCTTAAACGGTTCAATACACACGATTTCCCTCCTCTGAAGTCAAGCTTTCTTCCAGTCTGTGTTTGTGTACGCGCACTAGTGTATACCTACCTCATTGTAATGTCTACGATCGTAGGGCACCGTCTGTGTGTGGTGGATTATATTAGAATTCTTTAAACACCTTTGTGTGTGTATGTGATTCACCACTGTCCTGGATCACGTGTTGGACTCGTGATCGACAACTATTATCTTCCTGGATGAGAGTTCAGAGCTTGTATATGGCCCGATCTATGGGTAATGCTGGCCTTACACACACGCACACACAAACAAACAAACGACTCATTGCCAGCAGAGTTTGAGTGCCGGCTTGCAATGCAGCGATGCTGAAAAAATTTTCAGCCCTGGGGGAGGTTCGAACTCGGATTGCTTTGATAGTGGTCGAGCGCAGTACCATCACACCGTCAAACCGTGTGTGTGTGTGTGCGCGCGCGCGTGTGCGGACTTAGGAACCCGGCAGGGGATGCAAAGGTCACACAGGCAGCGAGACACTGTCGGCGACTTTTCCCTCTTACTGCACCTCCTCCTCCTCCTCCTCCTCCTCCTCCTCTTCCTCTTCCTTCTCTTCCTTCTCTTTCCCCATCTTATCCACCTCCTCTTCCTCCTTCGCCTCGTCTTTCTCTTCCTGTCCCTACACGTCCTCGCCCTTCTCTTCCTCCCTTTGCTACTTTTCTCCCAGCTCTTCTTGCTTCCCATCCTTCACCTGCTCCTCCTCTTCCTCCTCCTCCTCTCCCTATTCTTTCCAAATTCCCCAATCCTCTCCTCCCCATGCTCCTCCTCCTTCTCCATTCACCTTCTCATGTATTGTCCTTTTTTTCGTTATTGACACTTCCACTTGCCAGTGTACTACTAGGTATGCATTATTTTCCTGCAGGCCCACCCATCAACCCACGGAACCGCCCACGCTCCCAACTTTCATACTACTAACGGTGTCCTACTTACCTTTCTAACTCACATGCCTTCCTACCTTCCTCCCTAGCTGTCTTACCTACCCATCTACCTAACCATCTTTTTCTACCTCTTTTAACATACCAAACTACCTTCCTATGTTCCTGCCTATTCACATACATACTAACCCACGTACTTATATACTTATCCATACACTAATCTATAATGTTCACTCTTTTTACCTATCAACCAACCTTACTTCAAGTCCCTCTCGCTCTCTCCCTCCCTCCCTCCCCTCTGTTTCTCCTCTCTATCTCTCTCTCCCCCTCGCTGTTTCTCCTTCTCTATCTCTCTCGCCCTCCCCCCCTCTCTCTCTCTCTCTCTCTCTCTCTCTCTCTCTCTCTCTCTCTCTCTCTCTCTCTCTCTCTCTCTCTCTCCCCCTCCCTCCCCTCTCTGTTCCCCCCATCTCTCTCTCGTGATAGAAGGTGAACTGGATCTACTCCGCGGTATTCTATTGGACGTAATCAAGCGAAGAAGGAGAGGAAAAAGGAGATAACGATTACTGGAACTGCTACCGTACGATTCTTGGCCGCTTGTCGCGCTGTATACAACGTGTCATACAGAGGAAATGCCACGAGAGAAGCGCGTCGAATGAGTGAGTGAGGAGTGCGCAATGCAACCTTCTCCGACGTGACAGGGGCAGCGGTTTTTTATGTCATGTTACATTCGGTCATAAATAGATTTGAACAAATCTAAATTTAAGAAGGAAACGGGCAAGAACTGCTTTACCCACAGTGGTTAACGAATGGAATAGACTTCATAACCATGTAGGGAGAGCTGTTAAAAGAAGGTTAGGTAACTTTATGGATGGGGATGATAGGGGTAATGGACATGGAACTGCAGTCTCTTCCATTCTTATGTATAATTAGCACATTCTGGGTGTGTACGACCTGCTTGTATCATGTGGGTGGGTGTTGACGTAATTTCATTTTGCGTAAATAATAACACAAAGGAACGAGCCTTGACGCATGCGTCAGTGGCCACGCTTGTCTGTGAGTTCTTTTTTCACACAAAGGGCGTCGTAGGCAACCCAATAACGAGAACCACAAAGGCTGGCATGCAACGCCGAGCCTTTGTCGTACACCTGTCGCTGCTGTAAGGACGCGTCTCGCATTCAAGATTCTCGTCAAATGTTGTGAATTTGAAAAGCTTTAAGAGGACTTCGCTTACAGTATTCTAGACTTCCCTAAGTTTACACTTCAACAAAGTGCTTAATATTCGTATGAATTTAGTTTCTCTTAGTTCGTCGTTCTGCTTCTCAGTACAAAGGTGATTTGACATTCGTAGATTCGAAAAAAGAAAAGATTGCAACCGAAGTCGTTTCTACTCGAACGAGCTCGCGTGAGTCGCGCGCGCGCGCGTGTGTGTGTGTGACAGCAGAGGCTTAAGGTAACTGTAGAAACGAGGAAGACGTCGGGGGAGAGGAGGAAGGAAATTGTCCGAAATAGTTGTTGGTTGGCGACGACCAGGAAAATAGTGAAATGCCAGAAGGAAAGCCTTGGAACTTGCACGTTAACCGCATCCTCGCGCGCGTTTTTTTTTTTTTTTTTTCAGACGGTGATACCTAGTCGTAACACCGTTACATGTTATATGACTGCCGTTGTCGTAACCCGTTACATGTGTGACGGTGACTCGTAACCCGTTACATGCGTGACATTGGTTGTTGTAACACGTTACGTGGGTAACTGGCTGTCGTAACCCGTTACATGTGTGACGGTGGTTGTCGTAATTCGTTACATGCATGACATTGACTAGTAACCCGTTCCTTGTGTGACGGTTGTAGTTGTAACGCCGTTGTATATGTGACGGTGCTTGTGACGTCGTTTATGTGTGGCGGTGGTTGTCGTAACCCGTTGTATATGTGACGATGGTTGTCTTTACGCCGTTACATACGTGACAGTGGTGGAGTATCACAAACGAGGCTGTGACACAATGTCATATACGAGATGGTAACCATATAACGCAGGGTAATGATGGTGTTGGTGGTCACAGGGGCTGTACAAGGATAGGAGCGTTGGTAAACTACAGTCCGTAACAACATTACGGTTGTAACGTCGTTACAGATATGGGGGGGGAGTATCGGAAGTATACAGATATGAGGGGGAAGTATCGGAATATAGTTTAGGCAATAGAAGCAACTTAGAGAAGGACTGTAAAGAATCACCAAAGCAGGTGGAGGGAAGATAAACTTAAAGTTTACTATACAAATAGCAGGAGCATAATTAACAAAATTGATTTGCTGCGAGGTAAAGCATGCGTAGAAAATTTCGATATTATAGCTATTACTGAATCCTGGATCAACATGGCTGATAAACATTTCCTTCCGGAAATCGAAATAGAAGGATATAAGTTTTTTCATAAGGATAGGGTTGGCAGGAATGGGGGAGGTGTAGCACTTTTCGTTAAAAATACATTAAACTGTATTATCAACAATTCGACTAAGGAAGAGGACTGTACGGAATCTATTTGGGTAGAGATTATAGGCAAGAATAAGAAAGTTATTATTGGCGTCTTGTATAGACCTCCTAACCTCAGCACTGAGCAGACTGATCCCCTGATTCATGAAATTCACAGAGCATCCCAGTACAAAAACGTTGTGATCATGGGAGATTTTAATTATAGAAACATTGACTGGGAAACTTTAATAGGTGATCATGAAGCGAAGAAATTCCTAGATGTGGTGCAGGATAATTTCCTAAAACAAATGATTACCGATCCTACGAGGGGACAAAATACCCTGGACTTAATTTTAACAAATAATGAGCACCAAATTAGCAGCGTAATAGTGGGAGATAGTCTAGGCTCTAGCGATCATCAAGAAATAAGATTTAATGTTATTTGGAAAAAAATAAAAAGTACGAATAACGTTCAAGTACCAGACTTCAGGAAAGCAAACTTTGACTATATAAAAACCTACTTGAAATTGAATACGAAATGCCATACGGACGTTTGGAACATTCTTGGTTCTCGGAGCGGGGCTGGGAGTGAGGTCTGGGTCACGGAGGGTAATATGCATACCTTAGGTCAGGTCAATTGGGGGCGAGGGCCCAACAGTCAGGTCAGCGATTTAAAAGAAATGTATAGCAATCTAACTGATCTAATTATTAATGCACAAAACACATTTATCCCCCTAAAAACAATACGGAAAAATAGTAATACTCCCAAATGGATAACGGACAGATTGAAACATGAGATCGGAATGAAAAGAGGACTTTACGTAAAAATAAAAAACGGGGAATCACACCTTAGATCAAGATATAACGAAATGGCAAAAGTTAAAAGAAATACACGTTCAGCGAAACGTAATTATGAAATCAAGGTTGCCAGTCAAGCAAAATCCAACCCAAAGGGTTTCTTTCACCTCTATAGAACAAAAAATAAAGAAAGAATAGGACCAATTAAAAAAAAGAAAATGTCATGATAGAATCGGAAGAAAAAATGAGTGAGGAGTTTAACAATTATTTTCTATCGGTGTTTACTAATGAGAGGTTAAAGTACCTGACTGCGATCCGATTTTCAGAGGGGATGAAGAAAGTATTCTATCTAATATCAGCATTAGTAAAGAAGAAGTAATCAAGCAGATTGACAGCTACAAAATCTCCGGGTCCAGACGAAATTTTTCCAAGAATGCTTAAGGAGTATAAATTTGAAATCTGCGACCAGTTAACTGAAATATTCAATAAATCGGTAGACACTGGTTTTGTTCCAACTGCTTGGAGGCAGGCAAACGTTGTTCCTGTTTTTAAGAAGGGAGATAGATCGTCTATATGCAACTACAGGCCAATCAGTTTGACATCGGTTATAGGAAAAATGCTTGAATCAATAATAGTAAATAGACTCGGAGAACACATCGAAGGGCATAATTTAATTCGTGATTCACAGCATGGTTTCTCCAGGGGTAAGTCATGTGTGACTAATCTTCTATCCTTTTACACTAAAGTATATAAGGCGTCAGATAACAATGAAAATTACGATGTTATTTACCTTGACTTTAGCAAAGCGTTCGACAAGGTACCACACCGGAGACTACTAAATAAAATCAAAGCCCATGGCATAGGAGGAAAAGTGTTAGAATGGATTAGAGCTTGGATTTGTAACAGAAAACAGCGGGTCACCATAATTGGAGTAAAATCTAGGTGGGGCAATGTTACTAGCGGGGTCCCCCAGGGCTCGGTTTTGGGTCCCTTATTGTTCATTTTGTACATATACGACTTACACGATGGGATAAATAGTGATGTTAGTAAGTTTGCGGACGACACTAAAATAGGACGCCTAATTAGGTCAGGAGACGACGCAGAGATTCTGCAGGATGATCTTAATAAATTGTTAACATGGTCGGTGAAATGTCAAATGAACTTCAATATCTCTAAGTGTAGCGTGTTAAACGTAGGGCTACACAACCCCGAAAATAGATACAATTTAGATAACACGTTTTTAGAAAAATCTGAGTGCGAGAGGGACTTGGGTGTTCTGGTGAGTCCGGACCTCAAAACTAGGAAGCAGTGCATTAACGCCAGAAATAAAGCTAACAGGGCATTAGGCTTCATTGCTAGGACGGTAACGAATAGAAGTGCAGAGGTAATATTAAACTCTATCTAGCGATAGTTAGACCCATCCTTGACTATGCGGTACAGTTTTGGTCTCCGTCCTACAAAATGGACATCAATTCACTAGAATCAGTACAGAGAAGAATGACCAAAATGATACATGGACTCGGAAATTTGCCTTACGGAGAGAGGCTTAGGCACCTAAACTTGCACTCTCTGGAAAGACGCAGAGTGCGGGGTGATCTAATAGAAGTGTTCAAGTGGATCAAAGGCTATAATAACAAGGGTGAAGCAAACAAGGTCATCATAATAAAACAACAGGGCAGGACTCGCAGTAATGGGTATAAACTGGACAAATTTAGATTTAAGAAGGAAATAGGCAAGAATTGGTTTACTAATAGGGTGGTCGATGAATGGAATAAACTTAGTAACCATGTAGTAAGCGCTGAAACTATCAGTTGTTTTAAAAAACGATTAGACAACTTTATGGACGGGGATGACAGGTGGTGATGGATACGGAGCTGCCTAGTGTAGGCCTTATGGTCTCTTGCAGTCTCCTTTATTCTTATGTTCTTATGTTACATACGAGGGAGTAGTTGTAACAATTTTTTGACAACAAGGATGTGGTAGTTTATAACAGGATCGTGACACGGCTGTTGTTCGTTAAGCGGGTCCTACACGATCTCTATTATTGCACAATATTCCGCATTGTGCAATAATATTGATGGTGTAGAGATGGTATTGAAGAATGACACAGTATATTGAAGACACTAAATGTACATGCCAAACACATGTGCCTCAAGTACCATCCCTACACATGTAATGTCTGTCATTTATTTTATATGTGTGTGTTATTATTAGTCTGTTTTTATTAGTATTTGCTTGATTATCATTTATTATTTATTTGTCATTATTATTATTATTATTATTTACAATTTACGTATTTATTTTATTTATTATATTATTATAATATTTATTTATCATTATTAAAATAATATTGACCGTGTAAGACCCGCGTTATAGAGAGGTGGCCGTTATAGAGAATTTCAGCTCTTAACGCGCTAAGGACGCACAGTGTTTCCATTCTATGTCGTTCCTCTGACGTCACAAGAGACAGGTGACGTCATGGAAAGCTCCTTGTTTTCAAAGTGCCACGGCCTGAAGGCAACGGCCGCGTCGTCGTCGTCTTCAGGTGACCTTGGGGTACTCGCCCAACGATCTGGAACACGGATGACGTCACAGTTGTGCAGTTTCTTCTTTGTCGTTATTGTCAGGATCTTCTTCCTCTTCCTCCTCTTCCCAATCCTCTTCCTCCTCGTCTTCCAACCCCTCTTCGTATTTCTCCTTTTCCCACTCATTTTGCTCTTCCTCGTCTTCCCACTCCTCTTCTTCATCCTCTTCCCACTCCTGCTCCTGTTCTCCATCTTCCTTTTCTTCCTCTTCCCACTCCTCTTCCCTCTACTCTTCCTCCTCTTCCTCCTCTTCTCACTCCTCTTCCTCTTCCTCCTCTTCTCACTCCTCTTCCTCTTCCTCCTCTTCTCACTCCTCTTCATCTTTTTCCCACTCCTCTTCCTCTTTTTCCCACTCCTCTTCCTCCTCTTCCCACTCCTTTTCATCTTCCTCCCACTCCTCTTCTCACTCCCCTTCCTATTCCTACTTCCCTTTTCCCAGAGCCGTAATTTCTCTTCCTCCTTTTCTTATTCGCCTTCTTCATTTTCCTCATGTACCTTTTCCTCATCCTCCTCTTCACATTCTTCTCCCTAATGACATTTCCCAATCCTCTTTCTCTTCCTCCAACTCCTCTTTCTATTCTTCTTCCTCCTTTACCCACCCCTCTTCCTCCACTTCCTCCTCTTTCTACTCTTCCTCATCTTCCCACTCCTCTTCTTTCTCATCCTATTCCTTATCCTCGCTTCCCATTCCTCTTCCTCCTCTTCCCACTCCTCTTCCTCCTCTTCCTCCACTTCCCTCGCCCATTCCCACTCCACTTCCTCCACTTCCCACATCTTTCCACTCCTCTTCCCACTTCTCTTACCCTCCCCTTTTCTTTTTTTTCTTCTTCTTCTTCTTCTTTTCTTTTGGCGCCTTCTGCCACCAGAAACTAGAAATTAACGTACTTTTCTAATAAGTTTACCTGGCTGACAAGCTTATCTATAAAACCTGTCTGCAATATTGTTAAGTACATCCATTGAAGTTTTTCAAATTATTCTTTCTAATAGCAGAAAGTATTCGCCAGGGCTGGTGAAAGGCTTTGAAAGTGTATGGCTCTTAACCCTTAGTATTTTCCCTTTCTTTTCATTCTTTTTCTTCCTTAGTAATTTCTTACTCTACGTCTCCCTTTATTTGTCTGTCCGTCTGTCTGTCTGTCTTTCTTCCATCCCATTCTCACTTTCCCACCTCTCTCTCTCTCTCTATCTCTCACTCTCCCTCCCTCCTTGCTCTCTCCTTTCCTCTCCCCCTCTCCCCTCCCTCTCTCCCTCCCTCCCTTTCTAAGTCCCTCTCCTCTCTCTCTCACCCTCCTCCCCATCTCTCTCTCTCTCTCTCTCTTTCTCTCTGGTCTCGTATCCGCTTAGTTGTGGCCTAATGGAGTTTCAGTTGGCGACACCATTTACCGTTGACCAGAAGGGCTTCAAGATTTCGCACAAGGATAGAAGCGTTGGCGATCTCCCGTGCGGCGACCAGAAGGCGACCCCCGCGGTTACAACCACCGCGCAGGTGCGATCCGCGGACGAGAGCCAAACGACCCCCAGGAGGAGAGTATAAATGATCTCCATTCGAAAGAGAAAATAAACGATACTCGGCAACTGAGAATGACGTGGGTATTGAATGGGGAGAAAGAGAGGGGGTGGGGGAAGGGGTAAATGTCTTGGGAGGGGGGGGACTTACCGGCAGTGCCTTGATGGAAGGTTGTGCGATTTAATTATAGCTCGTGTGAGGCAGTGATTTGTTACTGCCAGGCAGTCATCCTTGCGTAGCCCAGATGGTGGTGGTGGTGGTGGTGGGGCTTCTCCTACTTGTCCTCCTCCTCCTCATCATCATTATCCTCTTCTCCTCTTCATCATCATCATTATCCTCTTCTCCTCTTCATCATCTTGATCCTCTTCCTCCTCCTCATCATCATCATCGTTGTGATCCTCCTCCTCCTCCTTCTCTTTCTCTTCTTCCTCCTCCTCCTCATCATCATTATCCTCTTCCTCCTCCTCCTCCTCATCATCATCATTATCATGCTCATCATTCTCTTCCTCCTCTTCTTCCTCCTCCACTTCCTTCTTCTCTTATTTCTCCTACTTCTCTTCTTCCTCCTCCTCCTCCTCCTCCTCCTCCACTTCCTTCTTCTCTTCCTTCTTCTCTTCCTCCTCCTCTTCTTTCTCCTCCTCTTCTTTCTCCTCTTCTTTCTCCTCTTCCTGGGAGCAAATTGGAAGTGAGATAGGCAACTGTGGTATGTCTAATTGAAGGGATAAGTTATCTTTCCTCCATGTTAATCTATGATTGACGCCAGCCGATTTTATTAGTTCAATCCACTTCACACACATACACACACACGCGCACACACACACACACACACACACACACACACATAGACACACGCAATTCACCTAATGGGTAATTTCGATAATGAGTGACCTTGTATTAGATTGCTCGTGAGTTGGCAATAGTTTGTCGCATGGGGGTCTGGGACTTCCGTCTCTACCTTCACGTATTGTGTGACTCGAGTCTGCTGGGCTCTCTGTGTTATAGGTATTGTGTATAAATTTGACCTTTCTGTACATTTATCTTGTATTAGTTTGTGTTTGCCACGTGTGCTTGTGACTTTCCTCTCTTTTCCCCTTCTTGCTTTATTCTCCTCTTCCTCCTCCTCCTCCTCCTCATCATCATCTTTCATTTCTTCTGTTTATTCTTTCCTTCCTATCCTTCGGAGGCTGTTGAGGGTTCAAATCCCGAATGAGAGTTCGTGTAACAAGGCCCTAAGTGCAGAGCTCAACCCCCACACACACCGCTCTGTGTCATATTAAAAGAACACACACACACACACACACACACACACACACACACACACACACACACACACACACACACACACACACACAGAGGTAACTACGAGGATATCTCTCGTCCCGTAAAATACAATTAGGTAAATACATACACACACAAGCAAACACACACTAGGTGTACTAGAGCAAGATACAGAATCTCACGAGCGGTCTTCCTTTTCTGTATACTGGATATAGGAAAACAAACAAACACACACACACACACACACACGCACACACACACACATTACGTATGGTACTTGGAGAGTAAGTGACATTATCGTATGGGGCTTGCTTCTTTCTTATATACTACATTTAGGTAAATGCACACAAACGCACACACACACACACACACACACACACACACACACACACACACACACTCACTCACTCGGTGGCGCATTTGGTAGAGCGCTGGACTGGGAAGTACGGTAGTGCTGGCAGTACCCAGTTCGAATCCTGCCCAGGGCCGAAATTATTTCGGTATCGCTGTGCTTCGGGTCGTTACTCTGACTCTCGTGGGCGGGGAGTTGTGTGTGTGTGTGAAAGGTCATAGCATTACCCATAGATCGGTCATACGAGCTCTGAGCTCTCTTCCGGGAGGGAAATAGCTGTCGATCACGAGTCCAACACGTGATCCAAAAGACCAAAGTGAATACACACACACACACACACACACACACACACACACACACACACACACACACACACACACACACAAACACATACATGCACTTACCCATGCACAAGTTGAGAATACATGGGCGTGGGCGTGTTGCCTGGGCGCTGCCCCGTGTGCTGCTGGTCGAACACTGGCAGTGGAGGCAAGGTGGAGGAAGGAGGAGTTAGGGGAGGAGTGGAGGAGGGAATAGTGTGTGTGGGCGAGTGGAAGGAACAAGGGGAGAGTTGCTGTGTGCGGCCAATTTGGGAATGGATGAGGGGAAGGGTGGCACAGGCCTGGGTATGGTGTTAATCAGACCCCGTTACATGGGGGATGTGTCTATGTGGGCAGGGCGGGGACCAAGGGGGGTAAGGGTGTGGAGAGAGAGAGAGCAGGGAATCCTTGTTTCTTCTCCTCTCTCTCTCTCTCTCTCTCTCTCTCTCTCTCTCTCTCTCTCTCTCTCTCCCTCTCTCTCCCTCTCCCCACTCAGTTCTTCTCTATCTCCTCTCACTCTCTAACCTTCCCTCCTTTCTCTTCCTTTGTGTTTTGAGTGTTGCGTGCTCTGGCGGTGTCATCGGAAGAGTGCTGGTCTTGTATTCGCTTAGTTGTGGGTTCGAATCACGCAGTCCTCCACGATTTTAAGCATTGGCCGTTACATGCCCCAACAGTCCAAGTACATCATAGGGCAAAGGTGACGGCTTCGGCCGCAGCTACAAGCTACTTAGCGCCTCCTGGCGTAGGCTCCTCACCTTTGTTGTCATAAGTTTTGTGCAATTGTTCAGGCGGACAGGCGTGACCTTTTGTCGCGACGCTTCCTTGGTTCTTAGCCCAGCAGGAAGGTCGTGAGGGGTTCCTTCTTGAAGTCGCTAGGCCTAGCAAGAATAAATTTAACATGTTAGTCTCGAACGGTGGACCCAGACCGATTTTAACATTCTGGGTAACGAGGTATGTGTGAATGATATTTGGATGCAGCCTGAAGGGATTTCTGCCCGTCTTCTCTTTTTCTGACGGAGGGGGGGTCGCCGATTAAATGAAGCGGCCTTGCTGTGGATGTGCAGTGTTTTGCTGCATTGCTTCTGACCCAGGGCAGTGGGCGAGATGCTGGGATGACCCGTCATCCAGGAAGAGCCAAGAAAAGAGGGAAGGAGGGATGGTAAATGGTAGTGGAGTATGTGGGGAGGAAATGGGTGGGAGTGGATCTATGACTTTTGACTTTGGCTACTTCCCTTGTAGGCCTAAGGGGGGAAAAGTCCTTAGTATATGTATGTATGGGTAACGAGGAGCCCCCCCCCCCGCCCCTTCCCCTAGCCGCCCCTTCGGCTGAATAGAATCGATTGGCGCCACCCATAGCACGTGTATAATGACATCACCAGTGTGGAAAATAATCGATGTGGACGGGGTGGTCCACTTCGAACATACGGGTGTGGATCGTTATGTAGGGCAATATTTCCCAACCTTTCAAGCTTTGTGGATCCCAGGTATCAATTATATGTTCTGGGGATCCCTTGATACGGGATTAGATAGGATATAGTCACTTTTTCTAAGTATTTAGTGATAGAAACTTTATACAAACCATGTCCACGTCAGAGGAAAATAGAAAAAATGACATTTGGATAAAGTCAAATTGTGTAATCATGGGGGACTATGATTCATGACAGGATTAAATGGTGAATTCCATCCTACGGACCCCTTGGTAGGTTTCTGGGGACCCCTGGGTGAGAAACACTGATTGATGTAGGGCAGTGGTCCACACCATGTCGGGGAAGTGGAAGTTTGGGTAAAAGGCCATAGGTGATATGATGGGTATTCTTTTAGTCTTTTCACTCTCTTTCTCTTTCCCCCTGTTGAACCTATCGTACATTGAACCCATCCCTAATTAAGCACAAAACAAAAAGTCAAATCTTTCTCTTCCCCGCCATTACCCCTTCTGTTGGCGCATACACAAGCCCCCCTCCCCCTTCACACACAAAACAAAAACACACAGACCTTTCCCGTAAGGAAGCCATCATTTATTCCCTCTACAGAAATTCCTTAAGGGCTGACGGCCTATGTGGGCGGGAACGGTCGATGCCAAACTCGCCGTGGATGGGGGACGGCCGCTGCGGAGCACAAAAGGGGACGCAGATCGATGGGCAGTCACGGGGAGGATCTCCGTACCCCCGAAGTACAATTAGACAAGAACGGGAGAGGCACAGATGAGGAGTCCCAGACTCCTACGTCTGGCACCCCGTGCTGGCGCCGAGCCATCTGGTAGCTGACGTAATGCCGCCGCCTGGCCGCAGTTGTTGCAAATGTGCTTCGTATGTGTCTCACGAGCGCTGTTGCGGCTCGGAGAGGACGATTTGTCAGAAGTGTTGTATTTGATGTACTAATAGGTTTGCGAGACAAGGGTCTCGTGTGTGGGTGTTGGTGTGCGCGCGCGCTTTGGTACATAACTTATGCTTTTTGTACGAAACCTGTGGTGGTTTCCCAGGGCCGAAAGGGGCGAGCGGCAGTTGACCACTGCTTCTCGGATTTCATCGAATTCGTTACGCACAACAATCGTTGAAGTACCGAGGAGGAGGTGATCCGCCGGCCTCTGACACCTTCAGGAGGTGGAGAGTCCAACCGTCACCTGATGGAGGAAGCTCCTGTCTTTAGGTAGAACATCACGTGGTAAAAGAGCTTCGCAGCAGAGAGGGGTGTGGTATGACCCCGTTTCAGTTCCTGGGGTCCTGGTTTAAGCTGAATGAAGTCTTTTGGAATCAAGACGAACTCCTAAAAAGAATGTTAACTGTAAGGTGTTTGGAGGGTTTGATGTCGTGAAATTAAAAGATATGACATCATACGCTCGTGCGTTCACTCAGTATCTTACTACTACTACTACTACTACAACTTAGGCTGTTGTTGCTTCTACAACTACTACTATTACTACAGCTGCAACTGTTTTTGTCACTACAACATTTTCTGCTGTTGTTGCAACTATAATTAATGTGTTACTACTACCACAACTGCAACTGCTGTTGTCACAACTTCTACAGCTGCAAATGTCGTTGTCATTACAACTACTACCACTACAGCTGCAAATGTCGTTGTCATTACAACTACTACCACTACAGCTGCTGTTGTTGCTACTATAACTACTACTGTTACTACTACCACAACTGCAACTGCTGTTGCCACAACAACTCTTACTACTACTACAAGTAACACTTCCACCATCACTGCATCTACTGCCATCAACATAACGTGACGTGTCATATTTACATAATTGCTCCGAAACCGACCGGGCTTTTGCCTCAAGGGATCATCCAGGGTGTCACCAATCTCTTAGTGCCCACACGCGAAATACGATGTACTATGATAGGTTTGTCCGAAGATGGATCAAACATGGCGAAACATTATGAGAAATCCTGGATGCTCATGGCCTGTTACCATAATGTTTCGCCATACTTGATCCATCAACGGACAAACCTGAAATAGTTTTGTTTGACTGCACGTGCGCAAAAGAAACCACGAATAACAGGCCGGGTAAAACTTATTTATTTATTTATTTCTCTTTTTATCTCTTGAATATAGTGACGTTTTTATTTTTTTATTCAGGCTAACGCTAGACGATTCACTCGAAACCTTGTATACCCAGAGCTGAGTGGAATACTATGGCACGAACAAGTATGTGTGAAATATCTCTCCATGTGAGGGAAGAAATAAATTGGGCAGGATTGATTGTGTGCGCGCGCGCGTATATTCTCACTCAGGCGTAAATCGAGATGACAATTCCTTTTCTTGGTGAGAGACGCGTCCTCCGAAACGAATAAAACCGTCAAGTAAAGAAAACTAATAAAAAAAAAATAATGATAATACCCACCACGTTTGGGCGAGACACGGGGAGGAAGGATGCCACTGCACTTTGGGATCTAAGTTTGGGTTGACCTTGGCAATGGGTGTGGTAGCAGAAGGGGATTACATATATATATATAGTTGGAAGCCTTGGGTGATAGATGCAGGGGGGAGGGGGACCGACCGTGTACTGATTGCTCAACCACGGACTCCAAAGATATTGCGTCAGCGCGTAGCCACTTGTGGGTATTAGGATTCATTAATCTTAATTGATCTTCACACACATACACACACACACACACACACACACACACACACACACATATATATATATATATATATATATATACACACACGTGTGTGTGTCTGTGTGTACATGCAGACATACAAACTGGTAGTAGATCTCCCCCCCCTCTCTCTATCTCTCTCTTCCTCTGTTGAACCTAACACATATATGAACCCCTCTCTAATTACTGGACATACCAAACAAAAACAGTCCAGTCTCTCTCACTCTATCTATGTGTGTGTGTGTCTGCGTCTGTGTCTTGGCCCAACAGGGTTGTATTTTTTCTTTCTTCACATCATTGTTGACGTGAAATTCCAGGTTGTTGGAATACACTTTAACATTGTAAAGAGTTCATTTTGCTAAGACGGTAATTGCCTTCGGGCAGGACAAAAACGAGCAATTTGGGCGTACAAGTAGCTTAGAATGGGTCTTCAACCGTAGTTATGATCAGCAAAAAAGTTGTTAATAATCTGGGGCAGGAGGTGCCCCCAAGCGATGTGTTGTTTTTGTGGCTTGAGGGAGGGTATCCTCTCCCACGCCCTTCCCACCAAGCACAAGCTTCATAAATTCCCTCTTTCTCTCTCTCTCTCTCTCTCTCTCTCTCTCTATATATATATATATATATATGGTTGTCGGCAAGAGATTTTTCAAAATCAAGATTACCTTATACCGACACGTATACCATGTACACTTTCTTACACAAGTCTCGTTACGTGTGTATATGTGTGGTGCGTGCGTGCATGCTCGTGGCTGTGCGTATGTATGCGTGCGTGCGTAAGTTGGTGTACTTGGAAATGTGCGTATGTGCGCGTTGGAGTGGGATCGCTTTGTTACTATGAGAGGAACTTTTTTTTCTGCCTCTCCCTAACGACAGTCATGATCTCGAGAACACTGGCATTGCTTATAGCCCGACCCCGGTTGGATGCTCTCAACTCTCCTCTCCTTCTCCTCTCCTCTCTTTCTTCTCTCTCTTTCTTCTCTCTCTCTCTCTCTCTCTCTCTCTCTCTCTCTTAGTATCTTCACACTCACCGTTTTTACTCCGCTTACTCTCGCAGTCACTTTCACCCCATCCTTACTTCGTCCTCCATTTTCTCTTGTTTTGTGTCTCCTTTTCCGTCCTCTCGCTCTCTTTATCTCTCTCTCTCTCACTCCCTCTCTCTCTCCCCCTCTCCCTCTCCCTTTCTCTCCTCGCCCACGCATTATTTCGATATCATCACTACAGACGCCGCCCCCTTCCTCTTCCCGTTCTTGTTTCACTAATGTTTCCTGCATCGCCCTCCCCCACCTCCCCGTACGGGCGTGGACACACAAATTGCCCAAGTTTGCGAAACGAGTAAAATGATGTTTACCTAATTGTGCCTCGGACAAATGGAATAGATCACCGGCAGATGCGATGTGCTTCCGGATTGTACAAGAGTTTGAAGTAAAGTTATGAAAATGAGGAGGAACACACACACACACACGGCGCGACGGTGCAGTGGTACTGTTCTCGACCGCTAAATCATCGATCTGAGTTCGAATCCCTTCCGGGGCTGAATAAAATTCAGCATCACTGTACTACGAGCCGGCACTCCAGTTCTAATGGACAAGGAGTCGTGAGTGTGTGTATGTAAGGACACAACATTACACATAGTTCTGGCCACCTCTCCGAACTCTCATTCGGGAGGGTAATAGCTGTCGATCACGAGTCCAGTTTGTGATCCAAAATAGTGGTGAATCACACGCATACACACACGGAGAGAGAGAGAGAGAGAGAGACCCCTCCTCCTGCCACCACCATTCCTCCGCCGCCTACCTGCTTCCCACCCTGCCTGCCTGCCTGCCTGCCTGCCTGTTTGTCTTCCCAACAAGGCCCTGTTCGTCAGCTTCTTTTCGTTTCCCTCCACCCTCTTCCCTCTCTTCTCTTCCCTCCTTAGCTCCTTCCACCTTCTCTCCTTCCTTTTTTCTCTTCTTGTCTCTCTCCCTCTTCTTTTATTCCTCTTCCTCCCCCTTCCTCCTCTCCTCTTCCTCCCTCCTCTCCTCTTCCTCCCTCCTCTCCTCTTCCTCCCTCCTCTCCTCATCCTCCCTCCTCTCCTCATACTCCCTCCTCTTCTCTTCCTCTCTCACCTTCTCCTTAAGCCTGCCTCTCTCACCGGTACTTGACGAATGCTTGTACCAAGTCTCCTCCCCCCCTCTCTCTTTCTCTCTCTCTCTCTCTCTCTCTCTCTCTCTCTCTGTATGTATGTATGTATGTATGTATGTTCTCATCCTCCCAAACCCATTTCTCGTTCATTTTCGTTAGCCGTCTTTGATCCGTCCGTGCCTTGCCCTGACTTCCCATGTCCGGCTCGACTCCGGCCTGGGAAATGGTCTACCTTTGTTTATAGTACCATCTCGTTCCGCTACAGTGGATCTTCACAATCAGAATGAAATTGGTTTGATACAGAATACCATTTCTCTTGTGCGTTATCGGATCGGAAGGATAATAACGTAAATCCCATCGCCTCGATGGCGTCTCCTACCAAGCCGAAGGAAATTGTCTGGCGGTTGGGGTCAGGTTAGTATGTTAGTATTAGACGTGCGGTCCTCATGTGTGTTATATCACCGCTCTTTCTTCTTTTTATGACCTCCCTCTCTCTCTCTCTCTCTCTCTCTCTCTCTCTCTCTCTCTCTCTCTCTCTCTCTTTCTCTCTCTCTCTCTCTCTTTCAATGCCCCTCCCACTTTAACACAATCTCGCTCCGTTTTATTCTCCCTTCCCACTCCCACTCCGCCCTCTCCCCTTCCCCCTTTCCATCCTCCCTCCACTCCCATTCTCACGCTCACTTCCCCTCTCACACTCTCCCTTTCTCACTCTTCATTTACATCACTGGTGAGAAATATAGTAACACATTTGTAAATCACAACTAACATCACAGTCGGACGAAAGAAAGAGTTGAGTAAGCGAACCTATATATTTCGATTGCTAACTGCAATCCTTTTCAATACTGAAGAGGATTGCAGTTAGCAATCGAAATATATAGTTTCGCTTACTCAACTCTTTCTTTCGTCCGACTGTGATGTTAGTTGTGATGTGTGTGTGTGTGTATATATATATACATGTATATAATATATATACATATATATATTGTATATATATACATATATATATATATATATATATATATATATATATATATATATATATATATATGCTAATAAGAACACGGGTACGTGTGTTCACTTATGCAAAGTAGACCACTTAGAAAAAAGAAACTAACGAAGCAGAGCGCTTTCGTATATTACATCTTCATTTGTTGCACTGAAGATGTAATATACGAAAGCGCTCTGCTTCGTTAGTTTCTTTTTTCCAAATGGTCTACTTTGCATACATATATATATATACAAATATATATATATATATATATATATATATATTCACGAAGAACCCACAGTCGGAATAAAAGGAAAGTTTAGAAGAATGTGTAACTTCTATATTTCGGCTAATAACTATAGCCCTCTTCAGGAAAGTACCCTCCTGAAGAGGGCTATAGCTATTAGCCGAAATATAGAAGTTACACGTTCTTCTAAAGTTTCCTTTTATTCCAACTGTGGGTTCTTCGTGATTATTATTTACAAATGTGCAACAACATTTTGTCTAAGTGATTATATATATATATATATATATATATATATATATATATATGTATATATATATATATATGTATATATATTGTGTGTGTGTGTGTATGTATAATGATAAATGGTTGGACCACATTTTGGTAATTGTTTCCACCCAGTGGGGTTGCATGAATTACATTTTTTCCACAAACATATGTATAGTCTTCACAGATGTTAGTTTTATAAAATTTGTTTTGGTAGACGTGTTTGTTTAATTATGACCAGTGTGGTGGTGGAGAGAAGCGAAGGAAGTAAGGAATCACGGAATTAAGTGAAATTGAGAAAAGAAAGAAAAGAGGTAGAATGGGTGGGAGATTCAAAAGGAGGATGTGGGAAATGGATCAAGAGCATTAGTATTCAAGGGAGCGTGGTAGTCGGTTGTGTTGTACTACCTGAAATAGGCCTACTGGGGCATTCAAACGCCGACCGAATATTTACACTTACCTTGTTGAGGGACGGGGCTATAATGGTATTAAGAACAGGGTGCTTGGAGAAGTACAGTCACGAACAAAAGTTTTTATCCACGCTACACTCCCCCTTTTTTATTTTTATTGATTTTTTACAGTAGTGTGATGCGTTGTCCCATGTATTAGTTTACAGGTTGGTAATTTTCTTGAATAGGTTAAAAAGTTCTCAGATAAGACATTTGAAATTTGTGTCGTGAAGAGCTCTGAGTGGGTCAGAAATATTGCTTCATTATGAGAATGGAGAAATTTTGGATTTATTACCAATTTTAAAAGGTTGGGGTTGTTACTCTGCATTTTAATAATACATATGTAAATATGGGGAAGTGATAACAATGTCTAGAATCGTATATATGGTAATTTTACACTGTGTGTGTGTGTGTGTGTGTTTAGTGTCTATAGAAGGAAATTGCGTTTGGAAGGGAGATGAAGGATAGCTGTGTAAGAGAAACAAAAAAAAATCCTCCTCCTTTTCCTCTTCCTCTCTCGTAAGCCACGTTCTGGTAACGTGAACTTATTGTAGAGGTAGGCCTAGAGTCAAACAATGAATTATGAAAGACCCCACTGTCTGAGATACAGTAGGGCAGGGATAATTTAAGATGTAATCACCCGTCTTTGTCCATTGCTTTGTACTCATGTCTCACGTCAGCCCCCCCCCCCTCTCTCTCTCTCTCTCTCTCTCTCTCTCTCTCTCTCTCTCTCTCTCTCTCTCTCTCTCTCTCTCTCTCTCTACTCCCTCCCCCCTCTCTCTCTCCTCCCTCCCCCTCCCCCTCTCTCTATCTCTATCTCTCACGTACACACACACACGCGCGCGCGCGCGCACGGGATTAAAAGGCAATTTATTAAGGCAACACACTGTCAGGAGCTAACATACCGATAGTTTGCCCGGCAGGGTTTGGGCCTAACGAGGGACTGGTGTTTCAGGAAAGGCATCGATGATCTTTTGAACAAGTTCCAATGGGCCCAACTCATCGTGGCTTTCGTAGAGACCTTGCCGATCGAGCTTGCCTTTGCCCACCTCCTAATTCACCTTTTTTTTTTTTTAGTACGGGTTTTATTATTGTTTAATTTATTTTATTTTGCTTATGTACTTATATTTATTGATTGCTTCATTTGTTTATTTTGATTATTATTATTATTATTATTATTATTATTATTATTATTTTTGTTAGTATTATAAATTTTATTACTGAAATATATATATATACAGTATATATATATATATATAATATATATATATATATATATGCAAAGTAGACCACTTGGAAAAAGAAACTAACGAAGCAGAGCGCTTTCGTATATTACATCTTCAGTGCAACAAGTGTGTTGCACTGAAGATGTAATATACGAAAGCGCTCTGCTTCGTTAGTTTCTTTTTCCAAGTGGTCTACTTTGCATAAGTGAACACACGTACCCGTGTTCTTATTAGTATATATATATATATATATATATATATATATATATATATATACATACGTACGTACGTACATACATACAGACAGACAAATACATACAGACATATTATCAGCTGTAGGGCTACTCACTTTTGGTTGAATTCTGAACGCATGTTGGTCTTCCACATTGTCTCGAGCAGTCCACCACGACTTCGATTATCGCACTAGCTATCGTCAAACACAGGGTTACTCTGTAGGCCTAAGGAGAACACACCATTGTGTTGCGTCATCTTGTTCTCTCAGTTCATTCCTTCCTCTGTTGTTTGGGGAACGTTCAAATAAGATTTATGATAAATGGATAAATACATTTATAAATAAAAAAAAAGTAGAATTAAGTGGATAAAAGCAAATGTATTCTGTCATGCGAGGGGATGTTTGCCTTCCCCCCACCAAAACACACACACACACACACACACACACACACACACACACACACACACACACACACACACACACACACACACACACACACACAAAGGTCAAAGGCGGCAAGGATGTTTGTTTCCCCCACTTGTGTAACTAAATGCTCCAGGTCTGCCCTGGTGACATGCCTTAGCACTGTTTAAGTGTGTTTAGGATTTAGTTTATGAGATTGAATCCACCGGGCAGTTTTATTCAGCAGACGAAAGCCCCTCGTCCCATCACCCAAAGAACCAGCTTCCTGAGTTCTTTATTATTTTCCAGTGTTTTAATCTCGTAGAGTTGAAGGCACTGTCTTTTCCATATACCAATTAATGTGTCGCCAGCTGGACAAGCTGTTGTTCCAGGCGTTCCGTTTACGAAAGGCTTTTCTGTAAAGTTGACAGTTGATGCCTGGTTGACCATATAGCTGAGGGGATTGTGGATAGGTAGGAGGGTAGGAGGCAAAGGATTTGTTAAACAGCATTTGGAATATTTTTTATAGCAACTCTTAGACATCTATAGCTTCTGTTGCCAAAGAATGTAATGGTGGAAAAGTGTGTGAACGTACACCCCTATCGGGGATTTGTAGTTTATTTATTGATTCATTTAATTAATTATTTACTTATTTAGTTCCTGTGGGTCAAACTGAACGAATGTGTTGTGAGAGGGAGCCACTGTCACAGGAGACCTCAATTTGAGGTTCGGCTACCGTGTCATTAACTGATGTCCTAATTGACTCCGTGGTTTTTTATGTTCTTGGGGGTGTAGTACATGACGTAGCTCTTACTCATAAAATGAACGTGATGAACACGCTGTGAACAGACGAGTCTTAGCACATTAAACTGACTTCCTGTAATGAGGTGAACTCTGGTGTAACGTTTCGGTAAAGGGTGTATACATCATCATGGAGATTATCTTATTTGTGTAATGATGACCGGGTCTTTTCATTGCTGGTTGCGATCATAAACACAACGGAAGAAAACAACATAGGATATTACAAACAGGTACAGTCACGAGCTAAAGTTTCGATCCATGCTACAGTTTTCACAATGTCAGTATTTTTTTTTTTTTTTTCATGTAATATGTAGTTTACACTTTGGTCATGTTTTTGAATAGTTTAAACAATCTTCAGATAAAGAATTATAATTTTGTATCCTGAAAAACTCTGGATGGGTGGGTCAAAACTTTTGCTTGTGACTGTACGTATCACCAACCTTCTCAACGCCCCCAAGGATACACATGTCAACCCCAACCACTCAGTAACTTGAACCACATCACAGGCCGAGACTTGAACACACACCAACCCATATGGCTACACACACAATCAATTCGCAAAAGAAGCAGTCTTGAGCAACTTCCATAGTTAGATAACTTTGACATAGGTAAGTCTCCGTCCATAGTTATAGTCATTGAAAGGCTCACAAACTTCATAGTGAAAGGAAGTTAAAATCACCAAAGACAACAGGAGGAAGTACACCCCAGACTTAACACCAGAGATCGTCACAAAAATAAATAAGAAAAACATGTAAATTAATTAATAAATTCAAGGGAAGAATAGGGTTGTGGTAACTACGTTCAGGTCACCACCCTTTTTTTTTTTTTTTTTTTTTTTTTTCATTTAAGTTAATGGCCAGAAGGATTAGATCTCACTTGATCCAGAGAAACCTTGAATCGCGCTAGGGGAAAAAATATAGTTTAGGGCGTCTCCCATTTAAGGGGTTACGATCCTGTTCAGAGCAGTGTCACACAAAGAATCCACATACTTGTGGCTTGCTAGGAACCTGTGTGGCCTGTTGCTTTATTAAGGTGCTGGGCAATGGTGCATTGCTCTCTGTATCTATCCTTGTCTGTCTATCCCTACTTATCTCTTATGCTACCTCTTGTATCTCGTCCTGTCTCTATCTCTCTCACTCTCCCTTATTTTTCCGTATTTATCTCCGTCTGTCGGTCTCCCTCACTTCATCTCTCTCTCTCTCTCCCTCACACACACACACACACACACACACACACACTTTGTACACGAATATTATCGTTTTCTCTAAGAAACCTTAGCCTTTCCCTCTCAATATTTTCTTTTGTAAGGTCTTTGGCGAGGTACCTCAAAGAAAGTTGGCTTGCAAACTGAAATTGGAAGAAGGGAAGGGAAGTTGGATAGAAAGACTGAAGGGTTTCCTTGAGGGAAGCCAAGAAGGCAAACGGTGATTGTGGTCGGTGGGGAGTTGGGGGGATAATGGTGAGAGGGAAGGGGTAACGAGCGGAGTACCGCAGGGATCGGTACTTGCACCCATAACGTTTCTTGTGTTGTAAAATACTTACCGGAAGAGTTTAAGGTTGTCTGCTAGTAATGCTAAGTTATAAACATAGGATACGCCTCGTATCCCTCGTTGGGAGGGGATAGGTGAGCTAGGTTGAGGATAGAAATCAAACCAATACTTGAAACTAGAAGGAAATAGAGATAGAATAGCGAAGGTGAAGCAGTGGAAGTTAGAAATTATACAAGTTGACTTGAACCTCATCATTATACATGCATAGTTAACACTTTGGCTGCACAGGGGCTGTCGTTCGGGTGGATAGAATCACCTGGCGGCCGCTAGAAGTGGGTGAGTTGTCAGTAGAAGAGAAATGTTAAGGTGTAAAATGGCCCCGCGTGAAGGTTGGTTTCAAGTAGGCCTTCTTGGGTGCGGACATGATAAGAACTTAGATTTATGAAGGAAATAGGCAAGAACTGGTTTACCAGTAGTGGTGAACGAATGGAATAGACTTAGTAACCATGTAGAAGTGAGTGCTGAAACTATTGGTTGTTTAAGAAAATGTTATATAACTATGGATGGGGATAATAGGTGGTAATGGATATGGAAGTGCCTAGTGTAGACATTATGGTCTCTCGCAGTCTCCTTCATTCTTATATTCCTATGTAAGACGTTCATGAGCGCGAAGCTTGTTGTTTTCTGTATGTAGTTGAGGTAGTTAAAGACCTGGAGGTTCTTGTGAGGGTGGAAAAAACGTAGACTATAAATGAAGGTTCATTCTATCAGAACAATTACAGGGATGTCAACTCTACAGAAACCGGTCGGCAAGTGAAGAAACTAAAGCGTTAGGTGAAAGTATGGCTCCATTTAATGCTGCCTTTCAAATGACATTACGTAAATGAACATCATACTATATAAGGGAGATGACATGGAACATGACTTAGTAATATTAAAAATACGTTAGATTGGTACAATACACACTATGGTACGATATCAGATATCCACATTGTGCTGTGAAGGAATTAACAACACTGAAGGAAAGAAGGGAAAGAGGTGACGTGTTACCTTGAAACAGGTATACTCAAGCGAAGATAATTGTTTAAAAAATCCGATTTACAAATATTAAAACTAAGAGACAATGGATATTACACACAGAAAAAAAAGGAAATTAAATTATCAAGTTAACCAACCAAATAGGTCTCGAGATAGATAGAATGGCTCGCCGGCGGTGATAGTACACGCTCAAAGTGCCCACTTCAGTGCATAATACGTTGAAATGGTGACAGCTAAGTTATGGCAATCTGCAGTATAATGACGGGGACTCACGGAGCGATTTCAATTATGGTACAATGACGGGAACTCGCGCGCACACATACACACACTCTATGTGTGTGTATATATATATATATATATATATATATATATACACACACACACACACACACACTTAGAAAAGGGTGTAATATGTTATCTTTGATACAAGTTGTATTGAAAGCGAATGCATTCTAATAGTTGCGTAACTTCTTCGTATTTTCTAATTTTCTAATTATGATATTCCCTCTGTAATGTGACACGAGTTCCCCGTAACCACGTTTCGTCTACAAATGGACATAATCAGGGATAACTGTAACAACAGGAATTTAAAAGAGTACAATCATATAACATTAAGCTGGAGTCAGAAATAACGATCTAACACGAGGTGGTGTCCACTAGTCTTTCTCGTACTTCGACCGATGTGGGCAGGAATTCTGTTGAGGGTCCGGGCCGCCGGAGGAGCGGCGGCGGGAGTCGAATGGGACCCGGCCGGCGACCGGAAGGGCGTCAATGCGAAAGTCGCCGTGTGCCGGGCAAGTCCGGAATGGACCTGGAAAGAAGTTGGGTGCGTGGGTGGAAGGAAGTACACCTGAGGGATCTTGGAAGTTTCGAGTCCTGGGTTGGAGTAGAGGGAGGGAGATTGTGGAGTGGAGGGTTGTTGGTGATGAGTGTATGTGTGAGTCTCTATGGTCATGGGATCATGTGATCGACAGCTATTACCCTCCCGGGTGAGAACTCAGAGCTCGTAAATGGCCTGGTCTGTGGGTAATGTTGTTGTGACCTTACACGCGCGCACGCACACACACACACACACACACACACACACACACACACACACACACACACACAAACACAAGCACACACACAAACACACAAACACACACACCAATGGGTGTGGGTGTGGGTGTTTGGGGGCGTATTTAGCGAGATAGATAAAAGACTAGTGTCTTTGCCTCCATGTCTACCGAAGGAGTACCTCGTAGATGAAAGAAAATAGCCTGGCAGAAGACAGGAAAAGGACCAGCAGATACTTAAGGAAAGATGTTGGTCGAAAAAAGTGTGTGTGCGACCCTTGGGGTGCCACCTGTGCCACGACGACGAAGGGGAAAGTGCCTCGTGGTGACATAAAGGTCAATCGGGGGGGGGGTATGGGCCCAGGATTGACCCATCGCTCGCTTTCGATGACGCAAACCCTCCTGCCCTCTACCCTTCATCCGAAAAAGATCGCCTGTGCCTGATGGTACCAAGCTGCCACGGGAACGAATTAACTAGCCTGGCGGTGACCAGAACAGAAAGAAGAAAACTGTCCAGGATGGAACTGGTTTGGAGTGGGTCGGTGACGATGTGTGTAGTAAAGGGGAGGTGTGTGTGTGTGTGTGTGTGTGTGTGTGTGTGTGTATATACACACACTTATATTTTTTTGTAGAAAAATAACATGGGAATCAGATTGAGTGTGTGTGTGTGTGTGCGCGCGCGCGCGCGCGTGCGTGCGTGTTTCCCCAATTGTGTGTACTTAATTGTAATATGCAAGGGATCTTCTTTCCTGGAATCCTGCCGCTTATTCTTCAATCATCTTACCACGTGTGATGTGTGAATGTATATCTCTGTGTGCGCGCTTGTGTGAATTAGAGTGAGGAGCGTATGAAGGAAAAGTTGATATACCAATAGAAGAAATCGCTTAGGCGGAGAGAAGGAGGTAGGGGGAGTGGGAGGGGAAGTGAGGCCCCCGCAGTTGGGCCTGACTCGTAGCGTCTGCTGTGCGAGCGAGTACGAACGTCACAGATGGCGTGTCTGTGCCAGAGAGGTCACGCTCGTCTGTCCACAAGACACGTCAGTTGAGCAGCAGGCGTGGTCTAGCGGTATACAAGCAGGTAGGCCAACAGGCTCATGGCAGCAGGCCAGCAGGCTTGTGGCAGCAGAAGGCGGGCAGGTGGCCTGCAGCTGTATACCACATCCGCCAGTCCTCTCGCGCGCCTTCCAACGCACATGCGCACGCGCGCCTCCCCCCCCCCCTCTCTCTCTCTCTCTCTCTCTCTCTCTCTCTCTCTCTCTCTCTCTCTCTCTCTCTCTCTCTCTCTCTCCCTCTCTCTCTCTGTGAGAACGTAGAAGTTCATGTTTACAGCACTCATGGAACAACACCGTACTGTACATGCGAAGCTGCTAATGGTTAATAAACACTGAATGTTTAAGAGTTTCTTTTTTTTTTATCAAGGAAAATGAAGTTGAATATTACAAGATTTATTAATTATTTTGGCAGTCAGTATTACACACACACACACACACACACACACACACACACACACACACACACACACACACACCATCATGGCTTGCCGGTGTAGTGGACAGCGTGTTGGTCAATAAAGATATCGGAACCAAAGTCGCGTCACACTCAATACCCGAAAAGCATCACAATGAAGCAAGCTGTTTCTGTCTCCTTTGAAGAAGGAGATTGTGTGTTACCGTTTGGTCATAGCATTATTCATAGGTTTGACTTTTGAAGCTGCCCTTCTGGAGAATGGTAGGTGTCGATCACAGGTCCAGCACATGATCCGGAACAATAGTAAAACGCACACACACACACACACACACACACACACACACACACACACACACACACACACACACACACACACACACACATACACGCAAGATACAGAAGTATGATGTGATGCGTAGATGTGAATAGCCCCTAGTAGTAGCGTAAATGTTCTTGGGCGGTGGGAGGTACGGGGGGATTGGGTGGTGGGGAGGATAGCGGGGAAGGGGAGGCTTGGGGGGAGCAGAGTTCAACCCTTCGAGGGTAGTTGGTTTGTTTTGCGGGTCGCCGGGGTGCGGATGTGGTTGAACGGGTTTATGGGCGTGAGGGTGGAGAAGCGGATATAGTTGTCATATGACGGGTGTACCCGTCGGTATGTTTGTCGGTAGTAATGGTGGTGGGGTTGTGTCGGTGGGTCCTCAGCCGCCGCCGCCGCGGGTTGAACGTCCTACCGCCACTCGCGCCGACGCAAGACGCCGCCGCAGCAGCAGCAGCGAGTGCTTTGCCCCGCCTCGAATCTCCTGCGACGGGCCGGGGCGGGGTGGGTAGGTGGGAGAACGGGGGGAGGTGGTGAAGGACAGTACCGGCCATCCACCTTCTCTTCCTCTAGATCGTTCTCCTCGATCTCCATTTCCTCCTCCTCCTCCTCCTCCCCCCCTTCCCTCCTACTTATTCCACGTTCTGGTTTTCCTGTCCACTTCCTTTCATATTATGGTCCTCCACCTCTTTCTCTTCGTCCTCCTCCTTCAAACATCTTTCACGTTCTTCTACGTCGTATTCCTGATCCTCCTACTCCTTGTTCACCCCCATCTACTCTTCCACTTCCACCTCACTCTCCATCTCTTCCACCTCCACCTCTTCCTCCTCCATCTTCTCCATGTCCAACGTGTCTTACTCCCATCATATACATTCATGTGTTCCTCCTGGTCACCTCCCCTTCTTCCTCCTCCTTTTCCTCCTTCCCCTCTTCCTCCACTTCCTCTTCCTCCCATCACTCCTCTTCCTCCTCCTTTTCCTCCTCCCCCACCTCCTGATCTTAGAACTCCTTTTCCTGTTCCGTCCCGTATCGCTCACCCAGTTCTACTCCCAATATTCCCTGCACAGTGTGTTGGCCGTGCTTATCGCTTTGGCGGCCTCCTTTCGAGGGCGCGAGAGACGAATGACGCCTTGTCTTGCGGCTGATCCTTCGGAGGGAGTGGGTACGCGTAGGGACAGCTGGTGCACTTGGGGCACTTAAGAAAGGCCCTCCTACAGGGGGGGGGGGTGTCCCATGGCCTGCCCAGGGCTGCAATGCCCCACCTTACCCAGACCCAGACTAGGCCACAGATCCTGGTCCCCCCAGACCAGGGGACTGCCCTCCCGAGGCCCACCCACCGGGACGCCGCGCCCTTGGATGGCGCCAGATGACACCTGACTCCTTTCTCCGCTTAGGTTCACCACATAAGCCTATCCTTTCACGGTGACGATAATGCTTCTGCCGTAGTTCTCGTAGGTTTTATTGTGTTTCCTTCCCTATCTGGCCATCTCCTTTTCCTTCCTGTTTTCTCCACACACACACACCATCATCATCATCATCATCATCATCATCATCATCATCTTTTTCACCAACCTCTCCCTTCCACCACATTCTCCCACAAATTTCTACCCTATTCATTTTTTGGTCGTTGTAGTTCTCCCCCCCCCTCTCTGTCTCTCTCTTCGTTCTTCCCTTCTCTTCTCCACGGCATCTCCCTCAATACCATTTCTAAGCCCCACATCCGTTCCCTCTCGTTCTTCCTTGTCTTTTACCTCCCGTTTTCCTTATTCTGTCCTTCTTTTCTGCCTTTTTCTTTTGTTTTCTCTTACCTCCCATACCTTCCCAACCCTTTCCCTCCAAAATCTTCCTTCACCCTTCCCTCCCTAGTCTTATCAAACCCTCCCCCATCTGCCCTAAACCACCTCCCCTCCCCTCCCCTCCCCTCCCCAGTCCTCAAACCCTCCCTCTTCTCCCTCCTGTGTATGACGTCACTGGTCCTGAAGGCCGCGGGTAGGACGAACGATTGCATGTGCGCATGGCATTGGGGCATTCGAATGCGCAGAGGAGAGGCTTGGCCCAGGTCAGAGCCCCAGCACTCCTCTCCCACCTCTCCCTACCCCTCCCTCCCTCCTTCCTCATCTCTCACATCCCATCACACCTCTTATCCTCCCTCTTCCCATGACCCCTCCCTCTCTCCCTCCCTCTTCCTGTCCCTCCCACCCTCCTTTTCCCACCACCTCCATCCCCTCCCTCTCACCCTCCCTCATACCCGCCTACTTAACCCTCCCATTTATCAATTTTCCTTTCCCTCTTCCCCTCCCTCGTACTTCTCTCCAAACTTCCTCATCCACGACCACCAACAGTCCCCACCACCATCCCCGCCACCAGCACGATCACCAACAAAACCACCAACAGCACTACCTCCACGACGACCACCAAACCTACTAACACCAACCCCACCATTACTAACACCACTACCACCACTACCCCCACCAACCCCACTACCAACACCACAAAATTCCCCACCAACCCCAACACCACCAACCCAGCAACACCACCAACCTAACCACCAACAACCCAACCACCAACAACCCCACCAGCAACACCACCAACCTAACCAGCAACAACAACACTACCACCACCACCACCTGCAGACAGGTGTTATCGACAAACGTACGTGCAGGTGCGATGACCTTCTCTATCGTAGGCGGTGGGCTCCCGAGTGACGGAGGCCCCGGCTAGGAAAGAGAGGGTGGCACTGGGGTGCGCAAAAGGGGGAGGGGGGACCGAGAGGGGGTGATGGGGTTCAGGGTGGGGGGCGAGGGAGTGGCACCCAGGAGTAGGGATATAGTGATTCTGGGAGTAGGGAGGGAGGAGTCGGGTTGAAGGGAGAAGGTCGAAATACTCGTCTGTGGGAGTAACGCACTCCTCTTGTGGGATGGGAACCCTAGACTGTGTTATATGACACTAGGATGCAGCCTAGGGTTCGAATTTCGAAGGTTCGTTTAATCGAACTATCGAAATCGGTACACGCTACTCAGTGTGAGAGGAGGGTGAGGTGGGGTTTAGGGCGAGTGGGACAGGATCTTACACTATTTAGGAAAGGCTCGCCCCCCCCCCGGGCTGAAGAATAAAATCACCTGGCGGCAGCCAGAATGAAGGACACAAGGCACAAGTTCTTAACGGGTTGGTGCAGATTTCTTGACGATAGGGAAGGTCTGGCAAAAAAAAAAGTATGAAAATAAAAAATAAGGATGTAAAACGAATGAAATGGCGGTTGCCTCATGGGGGAGAGTAATATCTACGGAAGATCTCTCCCAGGCCAGAAGACTCAGCAGTAATTATAGTCTGTTTTATATTTATTCATATCTCGAGCACACTGACCCCCCACCCCCTACGAACCAGATTCACGCATATTTTTTGTGATTGTAGACTAGTCTCCTCTCAAAGTAGAAAGATGAGTTTTAACGACTCTTCCACTTTTGTTTTTCTACATTTCTCTCTCCTCCAACTTCATGATTCGACCTCCTCTAAGGATAGAAACGCTGGTTAGTGGCGAAACAACACTGTACAGTGAATGAATGAGGAGGCAACTACCAGGACGCAAATTATATTTGTTTCCATTTATTGTTTGTTTCATTTTTTATTATTTTTATTGATTTAGTATATATATTTTATATTATTCTATATACATATATATATATATATATATATATATTTTTTTTTTTGTGTGTTCTAGTCTGACCTTCCATGCTTGAAACAAAAGTGGCCAATCAGGACCCTCCTTTTGGCTAAATAGAATGGTCAGGTCGTAGGTAAATCCTTGCAGTCTCTCCTCAGGACGTGCATGTGCGTGCGCGCGTGTTAAGTGAGTTTGCACGCGCATGTACTTGGTTTTTGTGCGCGCGAGCGCATGGAGTTCCCTTTTTGCGCGCATGAGCTTGCGGACGTTGTTAAAGCTACGCGCGCCCATGCATTACTACCTCGCACGTGCGCTCGTCTTTCGGGCGGGATGACTTGACAGGATCGTGCATGCGATAGCGCATGCTTGCGTCGTCGGTCGGGGATTAGAAAGATCAAAATGTCTTTCTTATTTGATGAAGAGGTTTAAGGGGAAGGGGGTGGGCGTTGATGGGAGAGGTGATCATGGTCATGGATGAAGGGGAAGGAGAAGAAGAGGAAGAGGGAGAAGATGAAGAAGAGAAGGAAAAAGGAGAAGAGGAGGGGGGAGGAAAAAGACGAAGAAGAGGAGGAGGAGAAAGAAGAAGACGATGAGGAGGAAGAGGTGGATCCCGACTGACAGCAGAAGGATCTTCACGTGACCAAAAGATCAGGAACCCCAGATGACAAAGAAGGGGAGGAAGGGAGGGGGGAGGAACGGGGCTATGGCATACACTGTTTAGTGGGAACAGTTTTTGTGATTGTGGGGGGAAGGGGGGGAAAAGGGGGTAGGTTCTGGACGTTTTCTCACCAGTCCTCGCCAGTGGTCAGTTGGTCGTTGGGTTGTGTGCAGCCGAGGAAGTGTAGGTCTCCACCTCTTCGTCAGGTAGGTGCTGGTTCGTCGGCTCTGCACGTGTTGGCCCATGAGGAAGAAGCGCCGTTTGGGTTCTGTTGCGCCTTCTGCGGGGCTTCTGCTTTGTGTGTGTGTGTGTGAGTGATACTCCATGGTCTTGGATCACGCGTTGGATTCGTGATCGACAGCTATTTTCCTCCCGGAAGAGAGCTCAGAGCTCATATATGACCGATCTGTGTGTGTGTTCGTTCGTTCGCGTACATATAGACATCCTGTTAGTGGCCCTTTACCCAAGAAGAACTGTAGGTGGGTTTGGTTGCTGGTCAAGCAGCTGGAGTGCATATTGGTCGTTAAAACGCTACTTTGGACTCGGAGAAGGGGGAGGAGGAGGGGAAGGAAGGAGGGAGGGAGGGGTGGGGGGCGAGATGTGGTTGGTTGCATGAGGAGGTTTGCTGAAACAGCGAAACTGAACCTCAGGACTAAATACAGTTTAGGGTTTTGGGAAATGTGGGTTAGCTGTTCTGTGCCTCGTGGACTAACCCCCCCCCCCCCACTCCACCCCCCTTTCTTGCCATTCTTACGTCCACTCCTTGTTACCCCCTATGTCTTTCCACCCCTGAATACTTCTCCACTCTTTTCTTTCTCCTCTCTCTCTCTCTCTCTCTCTCTCTCTCTCTCTCTCTCTCTCTCTCTCTCTCTCTCTCTCTCTCTCAACACCTCATCGTCCCCCCTTCTTTTCTCCCTCAATCCTCAAGTTATAGGCCTCGTTTTCGACCTCAACCATGTGTATATCTTTCTTGTTTCTCGTCCTCTCCTCCCCCTCCTGCCGTCCCTCGCCCTCCCATTCCTTCACATTCCCCAACTCCACCCATTGTCTTCCCCCCTCGCTCACACTACTGACCATCCTTTAATCTCCCTGTGTCCATTTCTTTGTATCCCCCCTCTCTCTCTCTCTCTCCCTTTGACCTGCTCAACCCTATCACACTGCCCTCCCCTTGTCCTCGTCTGCCCTCTCTCCCTTTCGCCCCCCCCCCCGTTCCCCTTAGTACCACGGCCAGGAAGTGTAAGTTTGCGTTTGAAATATCACTCCAGTGGGACTGTTGTAGTGGTCATTTCTCTCTCTCTCTCTCTCGCTCTCTTTGTGTGTGTGTGTGTTTACGTACACACACATTTACATATTTGTATTTGTTCTTTTTGGCATTTACCTTTACCCAGTTGTCATTTACGTGGTTTTGCGACCCATAATACCTCATCTTGACTAACTTCATTTTAAACATATGAGCTTGAACACTAAAGGGCTCTGTACTTTTATGCTTGTGTACTCGAGCGTGGACTGCAGTTTCATGCATGTGTGTGTAATAATAATAATAATAATAATGATAAAAATAAACGGTTTATTGAAAACGTGGCAGCCGAAGGCTGAAAATACACATATTAAGGTAAGAGGGTACATAATAAATGATTACCTATACATATTATGATGCTGAAGTGATTGTGCACTATACAAATATATAAAACATGAACATATAAAAAATGATAGATGCGTCTTAGTGTTAATATGATGTTTGGATTAGATGTTGTTTAATAGATGTACAGTAAAATATAAGGGACTGTGTTTATATCTGTGTGTGTGTGTGTGTTTGTTCACTTGTTCTTGGGTGTCTCATCTGAGTATGATTGTTCCTTCAATCCGCTATCTAATTAAAAAAGCGTATGTATTTCTGCGTAATGTTGATTAAAGTTAACATTTTATAAAGTAATTCTCCTAGATTTGTGTATATATATATATATATATATATATATATATATATATATATATATATATATATATATATATATATATATAAATGCGTGGTTGTTGTACCTCCCCTCTCCCTTCATTCTGCCAGTGCTGGAGTACTCACCGATTCATTACCCTCTACACTTGAAATAGTTTTCTTGATCTCTCATAGAATCTTTTCGTATTTGTAATAATGGGGCTCCGCACGTTTTGCAGTATAATAGTCCAACCACTACACTTGAGAGTTCTACAATTTCTTTCTCCAAATTACGAAATGGAATATGACTACCCTGCACATAATGTCCCTCTCATAAAAAGAATTGAAAATAGTTTAGGTTTGAAATGTACTTGTTTGTATATAGGTTTGTTTTTGTTTATATGTATTGGTGTATATTTGCTGTGTGTGTGTGTGTACGTTTTCATACATGCATTAACAAGCTTGTACGCCCTAAACTATGAAAAACCTTCGTGGAAGAAACAATCCAGAGAAGATTCAGCTTTGATAGTGGTGTACTTGCAGCTGCTGCTCTCTAAGCGGTTACCAGCCTATACAGACGCGCTTAATCCCACTCTTTACCCATCCCACCCCATCCCTGACCCACCCCTTAACCCATCCCAATTTGGGAAATCAAGGAGAGGGGCATTTTTGCTTTCCAGATGGACGCCCTGGTCAGCCAAACCTGAAAATACTCTTGCGGATTCTTCCTCCAACTCTTCCTCTTCGTCTCTTCTCCTCCTCGTCCTCTTCTGTTCTTCTCATCCTCCTCGGACCAAAATGGGATTTTGATCATTCGAGACTGTATCAACGTTAATTGGTGTGTAGATAATATATATATATATATATATATATATATATATATATATATATATATATATATACATACACACACATATATGTGTGTGTGTGTAAAAATTGCGTTAGGGGGTTGAGCAAAAGTCCAATTAAGATGCCCTCCAACCCAGATCGAGAGACTTTTTTTCTATGACGCCAAAATCTCAGCTGTGATCAGCGAACCACCCGCATCGCCAGTGCGGCCTTGTTTACAATTTGCTGTATAGTTTCAAAACCTCGCGTGACAGTGTCCGTGACAAGCGCTCATAACACATGTCAGAGACGAAACAAATACGAAGAGCGTTAAATGCACTTAGCACGTTCTCTCGTAGTCTCTACTCTAACGAGGGGTTGTCAAGAAAATTAATAAAATCGCCCGGCGACAGCCAGAGGAATAGAGTTAATTCCACATGCTTGGTAGAGAGGGCGCGGGGGGATTGACCCAATACACCAATGTTTGTCTCTCTTTAACTCTCTATCACACACACACACACACACACACACACACACACACACACACACACACACACACTGTCGGCCAGGCCAAAGTACTGGACAAGAACCTCCAAAGGAAGTGATCGAGACAGTCTCAAACACCCTCCGCAAAGTTGAGGTCCGGGCGGGTGACAGCCCCGCAGGGCCCCCCCCCTCCCCCCCATATATATATATATATATAAATAAAAATATATATATATATGACGCCCTCTAGGTGAGATGAAACCAGTAGGCCTTAGTCAGAATAAAAGAAAGAAAATCACTGGACCTAAACGAGTTGGTTTTATCTCTGAGAATTTGAGACGTCCCGTGTTAGACAGGCGAAGACGCCAGCGCTTCAAAAACACGAGTTACGTAATTCGAATTCTTTGTCTGGCAAGTTTTTATTATCTGTAAGAAAATTGGCCTAACTCTAGGCTACTTAGTACATATGAAATATATCACGTACTCGACAAGAAAAAAAAAACTCATATTGACGTGGCCGTCAAAACTTTTGCTCGTGACTGTACACTCAGTACATAGAAACAAGTTCGCCTCAGCCGAAGAGGCGACCACGAGGGAAACTAAACTTCCTGTAAGGGAAATTGTTTGCTTTTGTAAGACTTGATCTCCCATGTTATGTATTTTAATGCCTTTTCGTTAAGTTTATTTATATTTGCTTTATTTGTCTTTTTTCATGCACAGGGTCTTCAATCGCGAGTTTTCACTCCCTAGTGTGTATGGATTGGGCCCGTATGCGCTTTGACAACCTCGAAATAGACTAGGCCTGTCTACATGCCTTTCTCCCATAATCCAACCAAACTCAATACCATGTGCTTCAGTGCAATTTAATTTGTTTATTTATCTACTTTGCCCCAGGCCTTGGTGTGGACCAAAAGGCGCATACCTGTTAGAAACCCTTGCAATCCATTGACTTGTAGAGCCCAATGTGGCTCATGGTTTTCCGGGGATGAGGTGGTAGGGTTAGTGCCGACACAGAGCCCAGGGTTACCTAGTCTTACCTTTTGTTGTTGTTTTTTTAAATTTAAAAGAGTTTAAAGTTATTCTTAATTTCTTTCTTTTCTCCAGGAACGTTTCGTTTCTATACTTTATTTATACAAGAATAATATAAAAAAAAAAAATCACTCGGTTTCTTGGATAATTTTGTTATTATTAAGGAAATTTAATTAGAAGATCACGTGAGATTACAATCCCCTAACATTAACAGTTAACTTACGCGTAAGGTGAATAAACATGTGGAGGAAAAGAAAAAAGGTCACACACGAGAATCCGGAAAAAGCCCGTCTGACACTCCGAAATAAAAGGTGAGCCTAAAAACCAGTCGAAAACCTCACACCAGACATAGGACGTATTTCCTCGTGTCTATATATATATATAAAAAAAAAAAAAAAAAAAAAAAAAAACCACAAGTTTTAACCCCTAGGCTGTTACTACATACCTTGTGGGGAAAAGTACCCACAAAAGGATACGGGTGGCCGGTTACCCAAAAAGTAACACTAGTCATGTATGACTGGACAACCCTGTGTGCTCGGTAGTCGGTACTGCCCCCCACCACCACCACTCCCCAAGCGAGACGCTCCCATGGCCAGCAAGCCACGATTTCTTGCGCCCAGGCCTCGCTGAGATTGCAACACTGACGGTTGCATGCAAGCAATGCTCAACGTGTTTGAAGTCGTCTTATGTGTTTGTTATGGTTGTATACACCCGAGAGAAGCTTCCTCGATATCCGAAGGATGAAAATTTTTGGCTTGTGTCTGCTGGTGCTCGAGAGGGAAGTAGTGGGCTGGCAGGTCTGGGTGTTGCTTTGCTATTTTAGAGAGTTCTATACACTTGTACGTGCGTAAGTCTGTTATGCATTGTAGGGAGTAGCTGTGGTTGTATACACATTGGCCATTGGTGTGTGCGTGTGTGTGATTTATTATGGTCTTGAATCACGTGCTGGATTCGTTATCGACAGCTATTACCCTCCCGGATGAGAGCTCAGATCTTATATATGCCCGATGTATGGGTAATGCTGCGACCTTACACATACATACTCCAAACTCCTTGCCCACGGGAGTTAAAGTGCCGGCTCGTAATGAAGCGATGCTGAAATTATTTCATCTCTGAGCGGGAATCCAACTCAGACAGCTGGCGTAGCGGTTGCGAACGGTATCAGTGCGCTGTCGAGCCGTATGTATGTGTGTGTGTGTACACGTCTGTATACATACTGTGCTCGGATCACAATCCCCTTCCCCATGAAAGTATTGTATAGAAGAGTGTCAAAGAACACCTGAGCTCGCACCTGTTCTCCCCTCGTTGATGTTGATTGACATTGGAGGAAAGAAGGGTGAGGGGGTGATATGACGAGTGTACAAATGCACAAAGGAAAATGCTCTTTATACACATGAATCGAGAGAGTTTGGGTTTAACGTAGGTGCACGATAAAGAAAATGAGAAATATATATATATATAGAAATAATCATCTTAAAGAGTAATCTAGATAGAAATGCTTGTCTGCAGAGACGGTGCGTGCGAACGGAAATCGTGGAGTTTGGCCAACAATGTGATAACAAATGGACGGGGAGAGGAGATTATGCAACTGTTTTGCGAGAATGCGGCAGTCTAAATATAGACATAAACAATTAAGTATCCATGCACACGCACCTACACGCTTGTCAAGAAGTCATCGGAAAAAATTGAAGTGTATCAAGAAATGTGTTTTCCTTACAAATGAATCAACACGCGGAACGGTCTAAACACACATACACACACACACACGATCTAACTCGGGAAGCAGAACAAGTGGCACTATACAAGTGCATTGAGTAAAACTAATTCATAGACAAGGAAATCTTCAGTGTTCATTAGGTTAAGGAAGGTGTTTTGTGTGTGTGTGTGTGTGATTCACCATGGTCTTGGATCGCGTGTTGAACTCGTAATCGACAACTATTTCACCTCCCGAAAGAGAGCTCAGAGCTCATATATGACCGATCTATGGGTAATGCTGTGACCTTACACGCATACACACCCTAACTCCCCGCCCACGAGAGTTGGAGTAACGCATCGCAGCTCAGCGATACTGAAATTATTTCAGCCCTGGGTGGGATTCGAACCCGGACCGCCGTAGTGGCGGCCGGGAACTCTAACCACAGCAGGACGAGTCATGTGTGCGAGTGTATGTGTGCACAAATTCGGATTTCTCAAAGTGGGCTCCTGGCGAACGCAAAGGTCGTCCTTCGGAGGTGAACCTCACAACGTAAGTGATCGTGGGTTCAAGGCTGACCGTGACAGATCGACCGTGAAGAAAAAGGGTATCGGACCTTCGAGTGTAACTCTTGGCGGGGCACCCCGAGTATAAACTGCTACAACGTACAAATGCACACGTATAACATGTTCCTTGCGCAACCTTACTACCTACTCTCCCTTTTTCATCCTTACTCACCCGGGTTACTAACCTACCCATCATTTCCCCTGTATCCCTACTTACCTACACAGCCTCTCTTTCTACCCCCCTTACCCAGCTCCCATACCTTCCGGCACGGTCATGGGAACTCCCGTGAGGAGTCTGGATCGACCAGGTGTGGCGGGAGCGATCCTCGCCCTCCATCGTTGCCAAAGCAGTCAACCGTCGCTCGTCTCTCTAGCGGAGGAGAAGGAGGAGGAGGAGGTTAGGAACTTGAAGTTGGGATCGGCTGCAGTGCGTCGTGCATGACTTACGGGGCGGGATAGAAGGACAGGGGCGTTCCTTCAAGAGCGGGACACTCCGGGGCCTCCGTCTTGACACCCTCTTCTTCCTCTCCTCCCTGTTCTTCCTCCAACCCTCTCCCGTTCTATTCATCCTCCTATACCTACTCCATCTCCTGTTCCTCTTCCTCCTCCCTTTCTCCCTTGTCTTATTCGCTGCCTCCGGACCCAAACTATCGTACAGTTTGGTCCGGTTCGACCCACGGTCTACCCACCACCCGGATCCCCCGTCCGCCCGGACCCCTGGACCGGTCCAGCAGCACGCCCACGGGCGTGGACGCAGGGATCGTGGGCGGCGCTTTGCATATCGGGTCGGAAGTTTGGGGGCTTCTGCCTTTCTCTGGCGTCATCGGCGTTTTATTGCGAATTTCTAAATATGGCCGCTGAGTCACTCGCGCGCGCTCACACACACACGCTGGGATGTATTAAGCACTTACAGGCATCCGTACGCTCGCGCGCTCACACACACACACACACACACTCGGTGGCGCGGTTGGTAGAGTCCCAGACTGTCAGTATGGCGGTACCAGCGGTACCTGGTTCGAATCCTGCCCAGGGCTGAAATTATTTCAGTATCGCTGCGCTTCATGTCGTTACTCCAACTCTCGTGGGAGGGGAGTTGGGTGTGTGTGTGCGTGTAAGGTCATAGCATTACCCATAGATCGGTCATACTAGCTCTAAGCTCTCTTCTGGGAGCGAAATAGCTGTCGATCACGAGTCCAACACGTGATCCAAAGACCAAGGTGAATCACACACACACACACACACACACACACACACACACACACACACACACACACACACACACACACACACACACACCAGGAGGAAAAATTCGGTGCGGATGAGTGACGTAGTGGTTAGGAAAGAGGTCATTAACACTGTTAGTGTACAAGAGGCTTCTGATTTACCGTGCCAGTGGTCCCTAGATATTAAGATCGATAGAGGGGAATGATATAAATAACATAAGTGCTTAAGCTGGAGACCAGAAATAGATTGTACAATTTAACGCCAATTAAGTAATGTTGTGTGAAACTGGGAGCCAAAATAGGATGCAAGACGAGGTACACGCAGGATTGATGTGTGTAAAAAATCAGAATGTAAATACCGTACAACCTTAAGGGCCTTTGTGTGTGTGTGTGTGTGTGTGTGTGTGTGTGTGTGTGTGTGTGTGTGTGGAAATAAAGTACTTAGGAAAAGTAATTGGCGCGTTACAAATTCATTCTCGTTTCTCTTGAACACGGGACCGGCTGGGACTGGGGAAATTTAATGAAAATGACAAGTAAGAATGAAAAAATGTATCTTAGTGTTTGGGCATTGAGTTCACTTATCTTGTTCTAGATGAAGCTTTTGAGGTGACCTGCAATGAGGAATAGAATTCTGTAACAGAAACGCAACATCACATTTCTTCAGACTTATAGATTTGATCGAAAAATAAATTAAATTCCTCGTGGTTCGAGCTAGTGGCAGAATTAGGGACACGGGTATAAATAAGATTTTTTTTTTGAGTATTCAGTGAGGATTGGATTGTGCTCGCGACCAGTGGCGTGCGTGCGAAAGCCTCGTGTGTTACATGTAAGTGATTGCCAGTTTTGGCCCAAACTGTAACGCAAGAGGCAATATTATCGGAATAGAGTTTTCTCTAATGCATACTTTGGTGAGAATAGCTGTGTAAGAACACACACACACACGCGCGCGCGCGCGCACGCGCACCCACGCACACTTATAATGCTATAGTTGGGTTCTACTAGGATTTATTCCAAGTATGTTTATATCAAGATTTATATAAATATTTTACTTTTTGGTATTCAACACGCAACAAGCAAAATATAAAACGAACTGGTCAATGAAGAACATATACATAGTTAACTAACTAAATCTAGTTAACACAATCCTAAGACCTATGACACCTCACTGGCTCTGTGCTTAGAAGACACAAGACTAGCTTAGTTGGTAGAGCAGTTGACTGATGAACATGTGATCGCAGGTTCAAATCCCGCCCGACCCAACTACGTTTCTTGGGAGGGGTAGCTTGAAATGGCCCACGTGGTGTCGTCCTTTCACAGTAACTTCCACTGAGGCAGGTAGTAGTGAACTTCATCGTGCAATTGTGGTCGGAGGTAACTTGTTCTTTTTTGTGGATAAAAGCAAAGTTCGTCAGTGGTTCTTGGATGACATAGTGTACGGTATCAAAGGCAGTGCAAAATATAGGTAGAAATGAAAAAAATATATATATATATATGTATATATATATATATATATATATATATATATATATGTATATATATATATATATATATATAAAACATGTAATCAAAATTTAAAAATTAAATAGATAAAGGTTAATAAGTAAGAATGAAATGGATAGAAAAAATAGGTCAATACAATAAGCACTAATAAAACAATATGAGCATATAACAAATTTGTGTATGTTCATATATACATATGTATATATATATATATATATATATATATATATATATATATATATATATATATATATATATATATGGCGTTGCCCAAGTAGTGCTGATCGGAGATGATCCTCGTCCGAGGAAACTTCTGTTCCTTTAGTCGACACTCTAGTGCCAGACGGCCACGTCCCTCCCCTATTGGGGAAGGGGAGGTGTCCAGCGCTCCACAGAGGGTTCCTCCCTCGTGGGAACGGAGGATAACGTTTCCCACGTGGGTGGGGCGCCAGCGTCAAACCACGTGTTTTGTGATGGAGAGACGGCATGGCGGCAACTCACAACTGATTGGGCCAGTCACGTCCACAGGGAATGCGCGGACGCCAAGAACTCACGCCCAACTGGGATGTAGATGGTGCTTCGTTGGAGAGAGAGAGAGAGAGAGAGAAAGCATCCCACGCGGTGCCCTGGGGGAGGGAGAAGAGCATTTAGGGGTAAAATGCAAATTCTCTACGGTGGTTACTTGGTCAGAAGGGACTTGGATCTCCCGGAAAGAGGGGTGGTTGCTTCAACTAACCCCCCTCCCCTACACACCCAACCCCACACCTACCGTGTGCTACTACATGTGTTAATAAAACCGAAGATGGGGGAGGGAGGAGACAGGAGAGGGAATTCGAGACCACACACATAGATACACACACACACACACACACACACACACACACACACACACACACATATATATATATATATATATTATATATATACTGATGACCCACTTTCGGAGAAGAATAGGCGAAGGTATAGAGATCTGTATATTTCGATCACTTACTGTGATCCTCTTCAGCAGATATCTAAAGATATATCTTCGCTCATTCTTCTCCGAAAGTGGGTCATCAGTATTATTTTACAAATGTGCTACGACATATATATATATATATATATATATATGTATGTATATATATATATATATATATATATATATATACGTATATATACACGTCCAAGACTGGAGCATGCGTCAGTAGCATGGTCCCCACACAGAGTGAAAGACATATGCAAGATTGAGAGAATACAAAGGACAGCAACCAAACTGGTCCCCAGCCTTGCAAATAAACCATATGAGGAAAGACTAAAAGTAATGGGTCCGCCAACTTTGAAAGATCGAAGAGAAAAAGGTGACATGATTAGTGTTGAGGTCACTAAAGGACATAGCATTGATAGAAGAGATTTCCTAATTAAAGATGGGAGGACTTTAAGAGGTCACGGAAGTAAATTAAGAAAGACCACTTGTCGAAAGGATGTGAAGAAGTACAGTTTTCCATATAGATGTATAAATATGTGGAATAGCTTAGGTGATATAGCCCAAGCTCAAACAATACATGAGTTCAAATCTAAATCTGATAACTGGAAATAAAAAATATAGATTGAGTTGGAACCGTATTTGAATTTGAGTCTAGGTATGTTAGAAAATTAGAGAATAGGAGACGGTACCCAACGAGCGTTGCTCCTTTCCTGTATACTACAGGTAAACACACAAATCCAGCCGTCGCGAAGCCTCGAACTTGGAATCCCAAATATGCGAGTCCACTCTGTAATCATCTTATCACGTAAAGTGTATAAAATTTAAGCATATACACACACACACACACACACACACACATATATATACATTTATCAACCACAATTCCCTTTAATTCTAAGCAATATCGAGACACTCGAGGAGGCATACATGCAAAAATTGATACGTGGTACAGCTAAGGACTCGAACCTCCGCTAGCACGTAATAAGTGACAGTAACTTAACCGATTACGCTATCAAGAGAGATACAAGTTGAGCGCAACTTTTCTTGTATATTTGTATGCTCGAGTTACATATACGTACTCGAAATTTTGCGCTGAATGGGTCCCAGTGAACAGATTTACCGTTATCAATCATGTTGATGGCTTAGGATTAAAGTGAGGTTCGAGTCCTTAGCTGTACCACGTATCAATTTATGCATGTATGCTTGCTCGAATTTCTCGATGTTGATGGCTTAGAATTAAAGTGAATTGTGGTTGATGAATGTAAATCTATTCACTGGGACCCATTCAATGTTGTACAAAAACGTTCCCGCGTTGCATACTTACCAATTGTACTATCATGGCGAGGATGGGTTGAATGCAAAATTTCGTGTATGTGTAACTCGAGCATGCAAATATATAAGAAAAGTTGCGCTCAACTTATATCTCTTTTGATAGCCCAATCGGTTAAGTCACTGTCACTTGTTACATGCAAGCTGAGGTTCGAGTCCTTAGCTGTACCACGTATCAATTTCTGCATGTATGCTTCCTCGAGTTTCTCAATGTTGATGGCTTAGAATTAAAGTAAATTGTGGTTGATAGATATAAATCTGTTCACTGGGACCCATTCAGCGTTGTACACACACACACACACACACACACACACACACACACATATATATATATATATATATATATATATATATAGTGTGGGTAAATATATACATGAATACATATGTACATAGATACATGTGTGCATGTATATTTGCTTACATGCGTATATGTAGAGAAAATCGTGAAAAGGGATGATATACATGCCTATATGTATGTGTACATAAATACACATGTACATACACGTGCATGCTGACATGCATGTATGTACAAAATACCGTGAAGAGACATGGAGTGTCATGCTAATATATGCTGACTTATGCTAATGGCATGGGAGGTACGGCATAGATTGTGCGACGGATTATGCAACGGAGGAGGATAATGCCATGCCCGCACTTGCCCTTCTTCCCTATGGAGGACAACAGATTGGCAATGCTGTTCAAAGGGAAGAAGGCGGGGAGCTCTCTCTCTCTCTCTCTCTCAGTATTTGGACAATTTCCTCCACCTTTTCTTATAGACCTTACAACCGGGGCTGTTCCAATTACGGTACTAGTACTAATACTATAACTAGTGTAACGAGTCGGTGATATAAGTAACAAAACAGTCCCACAATGAAACAACATAGACAGTATTCCAACACTTTTTCCCAAAGAGGTTGTCGGAGGACCTGAGGATCGTTGACAGCTGCTGTTGGGCTGCGGTCATTGAAACTCGAGGAGACGTTATGTAAAAGACCGTGATGTGTGTAGAAATATGTAGAGAACGATCACATGTATTAATAACTATTAATTGTTTCAATTAATTGTTGAGAAAATCATGTTCTTGAGCAGGATTTGAAGTCCGGGGGAAGGTGATGGTAACTCTTGATTATGTTCGAGGGGTCCCCCCCCCCCTCCAGAGCTAAAGAAAATGCTCTGGCGTCAACTAGAATGTATTTCACACAAATCCGTTTACCGCCGCGTAAGGGGCAAAGAATTATCAGTCTTACGGTCGTGTGAAATAAGGCCCATTATTCATTTCTTCCTCTGGAGTTTTGGTCCCGGAGACGGCCAAGTTGTTTGGCAAAAATACGACGAGAAGTTGCTGAATTGCACAGCGAAGGAGCTACCCCCCCCCCCTCTCTCTCTCTCTCTCTCTCTCTCTCTCTCTCTCTCTCTCTCTCTCTCTCTGTCTCTGTCTCTCTCTCTATCTCTCTCTATCTCTCTCTCTCTCTCTCTCTCTCATGTATGTAAACCTGTCATAAGGCTAAAGCAACTTTGGCATGAGTGGAGGGCGTCGACCAAAGCCTTCTTGTCGGGGAACTCCAGGACAGGAAGTTGGAGGAGGAGGGGTAAGGGGTGATGTGACCTTGCCCTCCCCTACCCCCCTGCGGCTGCGGTGCGGTTGCGGCAGCGGCTGGAGTTGTGGTGGGTCTCTTAGACCGCCGTCCGTACCTATAGTAACCTGAGGAGTCGAGGGAAAGGAACGGAGGACAGGTATGGAGACGGATAGAGATTGAAAATAGACATCGTGGATGGGGTTTTTGTCCAGGAAGCTGATATGTGAAGTGTAGTTTTGCAGTGTTACGTAGGTAGTACGCTCGTGCACTGCCACAGGTAAGATAAAGCGAATCTTGTCTAGGAATGAAAGAAAAAACAAGGAGGATTTTTTTCTTCTTCCACTTTTTCCTCTTCGTCTTCTTCTTCCTCTTCACATCCTTTTTCTTCTACCTCTTCGTCTTTTTCTTCTTCCTCTTCGCCTTCGTCTTCTTCACAATCTCCTTCGTCTTTTTGTTGCTTACCATCCTCTATTGTACATTTTCCTTATTGATACATGCAAAATGGGGAGAGAGCCTGTCTTGGCAACATCTAGAAAAAATGTAGTTCAGGAAAAGCACCTGAGGTCTTATCGAGATGAATATTATCGTTATTATATATTTTTATTTTTTATTTATTAATTTATTTATCCATGTATACTCGCGCGCGTGTGTGTGTGTGTGTGTTTGTATGTGTGTTCGTTCGTCTTCATTTGACAATTTAATTGGAAGAGACGGGTTCTTTGTGAGACAGAAGCTTCCTGTTGGTCGTGAGAAAAGGTAAAACGTGAGAGACGAATCAGAGCGAAAGGGACTCCGCTTGCATTTCACTATTTTTATTTTATTTTATTTTTATTTGTTTTATTTATTTTATTTTTGAAGGGATTTTTGCTTTCCATTTCCTGCTTCCGGATTGATGTGATCTCTCGTTTACCCGTTTTTATATAAGAAAAAAAAATCGTAAACTGCGTCATTGAGTCAGTTATTGTTGACAGGAAGGGGGAAAGTGAGGGGTACCTAGGACTACGTACGAACCTGCTACACGCCAAATAACAGGAAATGCAGTACCTGGCAACTCCGTGTAGACATGTGAAGGAACGTGGGCTGCTGTGATTTTGATTCACGTGAACTTCGTGGAACATGTCTACTGTAAAGTTGCCTGCTGGCCGCAGGGTGTGTAGTAGGTTCGTATGTTGGTAGTGGTACGTTTTGGGAAAAGAGTGTGATCCAGTCTATGATGACCCCCCGCCCTCTATTTATTCTTCTTCCTCCTCTTCTTCGTCCTTAACGAAGACCATTTGGTCCCTGCCTCGGCCTGATACAAACATGATGGTAGCAACTGATGGTGACGACAATTACCATTGTTGGTATTTTCTATTTACTCCCCCCCACCACCACCACCGTATAGTTTACCCATTGGTTTTGTTGGTTTTATTTGACAGTTGGGGGTAGAATGGAAGACGGGAAGGGAAGACGCCATATTGGGTGGAGGAAGGGACGGGGGGGGGGGAGGTGGTTGGTCTCTTGGGCTCCCAAAGTTGGCTTATCGGCCGCTGGGAGCCCGTGGGAACGGAGGAGGAGGAGGAAGAGGAGGGAGGGGTAGTAGTCTTCTTTTGTTAACGAAGATTAGTGGGGAGGAAGAGGATTAGGGTTATGGGTTGCGAGTTATCTCGTCTCTGTTAAACACTTTCCTTGCTTGGTGATCCTTTTCCTTTTATTCTGACTACCGCCGGGCACTGCTGTTCGTCACGTGACCTCCAAACGCACCCCACCTCGATGGAGTAGTTGTCACTCTTGCTTGTTTGGTTTATGCCAAGATCTAAGAATATAAGGTCTAACCACTTCCGACCGAATTTCGAGGGAGTTGGCGCAGCGGGCCCGTGAACGTCACCTGGCTGTTCAAAGTGGGGTTAGCGGGTCCTATAGCTGTCAGTTGAAGCTGGTCCGTCGTTCAAAAATGACGTCGCCTTCGCTCGCACAGCTCCACGCAATTAGTTATATTCTGACAAATATTATATAAAATATATATATAAATATATATAAAATAATATAGTTCCTGTCTATATATATATGAATATATAATATATATGATATATAATATATATATATATATATATATAAAATATTATAGTTCCTGTCTTCCTTGGCGTTTCACAGTTTTCTTCAGTGTATCACAAAGAGAAAATGGACTCAGCCAAATGACGTCAGAAGCTGCGCAGAAGAATGTAAACGGTCTGACCTGTATATTTAGACCTTGGTTTATGCTCGGGGCGCCCCACCGTCGACGAAAGGGTTGACTTCGGCTTGACGAAATTATAAAAGTCAATAAGTTAAATGACGTCAGGGTAGATATAGGTAAAATAACCTAGTAGACTAGCGCTCGCGCACGTTTACACACGCACACATACACAGGCGCAGACACACGCACGCACACACACACACACACACAGGCGCAGACACACGCGCGCGCACACACACACACACACACACACACACACACACACACACACACAGAGAGAGAGAGAGAGGAGAGGTCAAACGGGGTCGCGCGGCGATCGGTGCTTCGGATTTTAGCTTCCAGGCCTCAAATGGTTAAAAAAAAGTACGACACTGTCATGTGTCAGAGGGTTAACCCCATTCTCTGGCATGCTTGGCATACATTATTCTGTGTGCGACCGAAGCCGGAGTGAATGGGGTTCAGGATAATTACGTCTGCCGCGTTTCAGAACAGAAACTGAAGTCCACTACTGTGTGAGTGATGTAATTGTGTGACCCCTTCAGTGCTCTTCATGACGTGTTCTGGCTGCCGCTGGGCGATTTTATCCCCCTCCCCCCCCAGGGGAAACCTGCACAGGCCGGGAGCCCTCAGTGCCTTTGGGAATGCCACGAAAATGAATGGAATTGTCAGGCGGTTGATAGACAAAAAGGGGAAAGTACTACTATGAAGACCCAGTGCTTGTCAATTCCCTGGGGCAGTGGCATATTGTTTGTGATTTAGTTTTGGTTCTGATCTGTTGCTTGTGGACAAGGTAAGGCAGTGGCCCATTACTTTAGATCAGCTGGGGCAGTGGTCCATCTGTCTGCGGGCCAGATGAAGCAGGAGACCAGGGGACGTGCGAGTCAGTAAGAGAAATGGTTCAGTCCTTGTTGGTCAGATGGAGTGATCCATTGCTTATTGGCCGGATGGGGGAGTGGTTCATTCTTTGTGGGTCAAATTGGGTTGTGGAGTATTGATCCATTGAGGCAACGTCCACTTGCATGAAGATCATTGACTTAATGTCCCCTACTTCCGGATTGAAGTGGGCTGCTGGTTCAATGCTTTCGGGGCAGTGGACCGTAACTTATGGGCCAAATGGGTCACTGGTGCATTGGGTAGGAGGCCCAGGTGTTGGGGTGGATGCCTGCCCGAAGGCGGAGTTCGGGGAGGCGAGTTCGATGGGTCAATGCCTCTTGGGTCGAGGTGCGCCGCGGGAGGTCACTGGCCTTGTGTGTGAGCGTGTGTGTGTGTGTGTGTATACACCGGGCGTGGTTGCCACAAAGTGGCATGATACAGGGAATGGCGGTGTACGTGTTCGTCCTCCACGTCTGATAACTTATTTATTGATTTATTTGTTTGTCTGCGTGTCTGGTTTGTGTTTTAAGGTCCAAGAAATTTGTTTGTTTATGTCGTATGCAGCGTCGTCTTTCCGTGAATGCAATGGTCACCAATCAATGACATGTCCAGTTCCCCAGAACCAAGGGATGATGTGGGGTTTTACCTACGTCCGTTAGTTTCATTATGTCTAAATATATTTGTTTGTTCGTATGTGGATTTATTATCCATTTGGTATGATTGACTGACAAGTAAAGAGGGGCGGGTAACCTTGATGATTTGATTTCGAACTTCACCTCAAGAATTGGGGGGTGGGGGGATATGGGTCAAGTTTAGCCCGTGGGGGCATCTTTGGGTTTGGTTCTGGTGTCCCCTTGGGCGTGGTGGCGTGGGCTTAGTTTTTCTTGGGATTTATCCCTTCCATACCGGGTGGGGCTTCCGTAGTTCAGTGCCGAGGTGTTCCCCCATTCAGAAGGGAACGGGGTCAGGCTAATCACGATTAACCCCGGTTAACCCCCCCCCGTTCCGTAGCTGATGCCGGTTTATCTTTCAGTCATGTTTTTTTCCCGTGACCCCCCATACCCCACCCCATACCCCATCGTCCCTTGATAACGATGGGGTTGGACCTTTGTACCTCAGACTAATTGTGTACCATTGACGGCGTGCTCTTTCCTATTCTCCTGAAGATCATTTCATAACTGAATAGAATCGTTTGGCATTCACGAACTACTATGCTTTGGTTTGTGGATCGCTTTGGAAACATTCCCCCCCAGCGGCTCCTAGGGGCTCTTTAGTCCCCTTTGGAGAACCGCTGTATTCTGTCGGCTTCGAGGAGGACGTTGTCTTATCCCTAAGGGTCAGCTGGGTAAACAGGGTCATCCTGAGTGTGACGAGGAACAGAAGCTTGGACTGCGTTTGGAGCACGGGCTTCTCGCCGACAGTTCACTAGTGTTTCTACCCTTAACGTCGTGTAAGCGAAGTGGGCGTGGTGGTAATGGTGGTGTCGGTGTGGGAAGGGTGTAAAAACGTACCAGGTTGAGAATGAAAAAGGTGAAAATGAAGTCAAATATGAGGAGTGGGAGGGAGAGGGTTGAGAACCATCTGTGCTGGCGAAAAACAGCTGAGCTACTCCATCTGTGACTCGTGCAGCTGGTATGTAGCTCTTGGCCATGTCCTTAGGCGTGGGTGTTCCCCCCACCTGGCTGGGGGGTGGGGGGCGTGTGCCCATGGGTAATTGTCGGCCGTGTTTTCCATATATTTTATCTATTCACTTATTTACTTTTCGGGAGATGAGACCTGTCACAATATTTGGAATAGTAGTTAGTACTTACAAATATTAAAAATAATTACTGGTTTAGGAAAATCAAGTTTGCTATTAACATAAAAGATAGAGAAATGTACAGCTTAGTATTTTGCAGAGTAGAACTTGTCATGAAAATGTGTATATGTAATCCCCACCAAGAGCTCTTTATCTTATCCCGAATTTAATGATGCAGATAAAGTTCACACACACACACACACACACACACACACACACATACATACATACATACACACGCACACACACACACACACATACACACAAATCGTCGAAATGCAACTGCATTCTGCAAACATATACACCCGTATGACTTAGATTCAAGAGTCCAGAATTCCAACACGAACCCCAAGGCAAATTGTATGACTGTACTGACAACTGGACAGGTATCGAACGTCCCCAAGTAGTACGGGTGAAGGTTGACGGACGGAACAGATGTCCTAGGAAGAACACAGAACACTCCGACGCGGCCGTACTCCAGTTCGGGGGGAGTGGGAGTGGGATGGGAGTCACTGACCCGCCTGTGATGTTTCAGCTCGCGCGTGGGGCCCGGCCGGGGACGGGCGACCGGCGGCGGCGGCGTCGTGCCGTACAGCCCAGTGTTACGTGAGTCGCGGCCGCTTTGCTGGGCTGGGAGGGAGCAGAAAGGAAGAGCTGGCGCCACAGGCCTTACTGTCTCTACCGTGTGGTCAGCAACAGTCGCCACTTCTTCTTCTTCTTCGTGTTACAGTGGATTATTCGTTTACTTCACACGGTGAAATGCATTTAGTCGTAAGGTTTGGTGTCGTTGCTGTACGTAGTTTATATAGATAAATGTAAAGATTTTCTCTCTCTCTCTCTCTTTCGCACCCTCTCCTAATCAATGTAATTTATTGATAAATCCTGCGAAGCATGTAACTGCTTGCTGAAGCAAACTTAAGCACCGTATACATTTTCCGTGTTAGCCTGTTCCTCGCAAGGTTGTTGGCCGGGAAAATGATTTTGTGGTAATTTCCGCCACCTCTTGATCGTCCTCTTCCACCTCCACCACAACACCTACCACTTAAGCTGAGTTGTCTGGACTTGGCTAGACACACACACACACAGGTGTGTGCAATACCATACCAGTACCCATAAATCGACCGCATATGAGCTCTTGAATTGTCATTCGGAAGTGTAATAGCTGTCCATCACGAGTCTAACATATGATCCAAGGCTTGTGATTCACATGATTTTCTTTTTCAGAGTAATTTAGTCAAGAATTTTATAGTAGTGTAACTTGGATGAGTGGGAAGCATATGGTTAATCAGTGTCTTTTTAAGTACCGGTAGAGTAAAACGGCCATCCCTCCGTGGAGGCCCTCCAGCTCCACGATCTATAGGTCCACGTGTACGTGTGTATCATTAAAATCTTCAGTTCCTGCCCTCTTCGTTACGAATTAAGATTTTTATTATGTTTTTATTTATTTATCTTATTTTAGTGTCACATATCCCTGCACTGCAACGTTTTTCTAAACATTATTCATTGTATTTATGTGTTTATTTTCTCTCTTCGCAGGTACGTGTGAGATGATTCTGAGCAAAGGTGTATGGGACAGGTATTGTCCATAAGCATAGGAGAACGCTGGTGATGGTGGTCAGGTATGTGTTCGAGATTTGTGATCGTGATTTGTGATCGTGATGGTGGTAATGGTGATGATGGTAATGGGGCTTTCCTGGCTTCCGCAGATTAGCAGACCAGTATAAATGTATCTGTATGTATATATATATATATATATATATATATATATATATATATATGTATATATATATGTATATATGTATATGTGTGTATATATATGTATATATATATGTATATATGTATATATATGTATACATGTATATATATATGTATATATGTATATATTTATATATGTATATATATATATATATGTATATATATATATATATATGCAGGAAAAACATTGGAAGCGTGTGTCCTTGAAAATGCAAGGTTGACCACGAAGAAAAACTATTAAAGCAGAGTGCTTTCGTGTATTCACATCTTCAGTGCAAATAATACATAGTGAAAGATACAAAGGTGTAGAATATATAGGTGGGAAACAAAGGGAACGTGGAGACATCCTGGTAAGAGAGGAGAGGTAGTACCCATGGACTAACTGTCCGTCCGCGTTTACAGTGGGTGCAGAAATGACCTACATGTTTACAATTTATACATTTTATAATTTTTTCTTTAAATAAAGTTGTTTAGTTTATATTATAATTTTTCAGTACGAATAATAAATAGTGAAAGGTGCAAAGGTACAGACAATATAGTGTGGTCTAACTGTCCATCTATGCTTACAATGGGTATAAAATGTCTTATATGGTTATAACATACATCTTAGAAATTTCTTAACAAATGAAGTTATCCTGCATGGTTACAATTTATTCACTTTATAATTTCCTTTTACAAATGTGTTTAGTTTATATTATAATTTTCAGTGCAAATAATGTATAGTGAAAAGGTACAGAGTGGGAAATAGTGTGGACCAACTGTCCTACATTACAACTTAATTTTGTCTAGACAGTTAGTCCATGGGTACTACCTCTCCTCTCTCACCAGGATGTCTCCACGTTCCCTGTGTTTCCCACCTATATATTCTGCACCTTTGTATCTTTCACTATGTATTATTTGCACTGAAGATGTGAATACACGAAAGCACTCTGCTTTAATAGTTTTTCTTCGTGGTCAACCTTTCATATATATATATATATATATATATATATATATATAATGTGTGTGTGTGCAATAAAACACTAGAGACGTGTGTTCTACGAATGCAAGGTAATCACTATGAAAAGAAACGACTGGAGTAGAAAGTTTTCGTGTAATACATCTTCAGTGCAGAAATACATATATATTTCATTTGTTCAAAACCTTCACTGGTGTCTTTGATCGCTCTGAGTGTGTGGGCTGTCGTCACCCCTGTGCAGTGGGTGGGTGTATATTGCCACCCATTGTGTGTGTGTGTGTGTGATTCGCCACCATGGTCTTGGATCACGTGTTGGACTCGTGATCGACAGTTATTAACCTCCCGGGTGAGAGTTCAGAGCTCGTATGACCGATCTATGGGTAATACTGTGACCTTACACGCGCACACACACACACACACACACACACACACACACACACACACACACACACACCTAACTCCCCGCCCACGAGAGTTGGAGTAACAACCCGCAGCGCAGCGGCACTGAAATTATTTCAGCCCTGGGCGGGATCCGAACCCGGATCGCCCTAGTAACAGTGGAGAACTCTAACCATTGCGCCATGAGGTAGGTAGGTGTGTGTGTGTGTGTGTGAGAGAGAGAGAGAGACTCGCAGTTCTGTTGATTGTAGGGACTCCACTTGTCTCTCGCTACTTTGTCAACTCCCGTCACATGGAATCAAAGTGGAGAAACTCTCATTCCCATCTGCCCCATGCATGAGAGTTCCTACTCTCACTCTCACACTCACCTGTCCTCCTCGGTGAGTGGATGGGCGTTCGAGGCTGAGGCTGACGGATCTCGGGTCGCCGCTGCCGTCGTCGAGGAGTATTAGTGGGCACCCCACAGGACCTGCACCGTCACTCACTCTCACTTTCGTTCCTCTGTCCCACCGAAACATGTTGCGGGTACTCACTTCCGCGCGTGCGTGTTGATGTGCAAACTTTCGTATACGCTGGCAAACGAAGTGGGTCGACCCAACGATGTACCCATTTCTCTTCTGACCTCTATATATATATTTATTATGCAACGAAGGGGAAGATTGTTTTTTGAACGGGAGCTTGATCAGCCATGTGCTGGTTCTGATCCTCAGGAAAAGTTAAGCGAGGTTGTCTTGTATTTTTTTTTTATATTATTATTATTCCCTCTTCTTCCCTTTACTGCACATCTGGCGCTTGAAGAAAATCCTAAGAAGGATTTAAATATTTTATAGGGTCAAGCTATGTTGATGGAAGCGTCCAAACACTATCTGTGTGTGTGCGTGTGCGTGCGCGCGCGCTTGATACGCCTCGCCGGCCGCACGCCGGCTTTGTAGGGCGTGGAGTGGACGGGGCCGCCTTGCCGGACCAGGCCACGTTGGGCCAAGCCAGGCCAAGCTAGGCCAGGGCGACCCTCTCCCCCTGCCCCTCTCCCCACACAAAAAACCGGTTTGCACATGTGTGTCACACCGAAGGTGTGGCCGGACGAGCGGTCTTGGGTGGGCGGATGGGCAGGTGGGTGGGGCCTAGGGTCCTCTTGTGTAGGACCAGAACCCTCTGTACGTTTCACTGCCCGTAATGACTTGACTGGCTCCCCACCTTATCCGCACGGCTACCACCAGACTTAACCCTCCACACACTTACACACACACACACGCAAACGCACGACTCGACAGCGCAGTGGTAGCGTTCGCGGCCGCCACTACCACCCATAACACTACATACACAAATACCACAAATTGTTTTTACTAAACCCTACCACTAATACCACCAACATCACCACAAGAACCACCATCACTGCTTACGTCACCACAACAACCATATCTCACTACCACCACCACTACTACTACCACCACTACCACACCAAACCTCTGCTCACTCGCCCTGATCCACCCCATTCCACCACGTCCCATCCAATTCCACGTTACAGTGCCTTCCCACTCCACCTCGTTCAATCTACTCCACTTTACTCCAGTTACATGTGACATATTCCGCTTCTACACACCTCGCCTCACCCCCACTCCACCTCCTCCATTTCATTGTTTTTACTACACTCCTGCCACACCCTCCACTCCATTTAAACATCCACTTTCCCTTTCTCCTTCTCCCTCCCTCTTCTCACCTTCCTTCTTCCCCTTTCCCTCTCCTCATCTCCCTCCCCCTCCCACTTCTCCTCTCCTTCCTTCCCCTTTCTTCTTCCCCCTATACTTGTCCCTCCTCTTTCCTTCTTTCCCCCTTCCCTCTCCCCTTCCTCGAAGCCCAGCCTTTCACTCCATAATCCGTCTTACCCCACCACAATCCGCCTTATCCCTCCACCCTCCCTCTCCTCTTCCAAACCTCCTCCCGTACATACTCCCACGCCTCCTCGCCCCCATTCCAACCCCGCCATATCCGTCTATACCTCACTTATTCCATTTCCACATTCCTTCGTCCATTCCCACCTTATTCATTCCCATTCTGTACCGACTGTTCCCATTCCTCATTACCCAACAAGCATTATTACAATATCTCACTAATTTCTTCTTTTCCATTCGTACTCCTTCCCACGTCAACCAATCCTACCCCCGCATCCACTACCCTCCACTGCTCACTCATACTGTAAACTTTTCTGATTTCCAGTTTTATGCATATATCAAACCCACTGTACCCTTGATGTCTTTATTCTACTCCTCTACTTGATCCGAATTCTTAAGCCAGGTCCCACGCTGAGCATCGTGCAGCACTGAATGAGGAAGTTGGCAGTGCTGAATGCAGTTCCAAGTGTCCACACTCACTGTCACACTATCAGCGTGGACCTGGCAGGGCCCAAACTGAGTGTAACAGTGCTGACAGAGTGTGGACCCGGCCGATACACTCAACATTGCTAACTGACTCATGCAGCGCTACACGAGGCTCAGCGTGGGACCCGGCCTTAGATCTCTCCTTAATGCACCTTCACGTCTCCACCACCTCGGCGAGATAGTGACCCAAAGGATAGAAGCGCTGTTTTTCTTCTTCTTCTTCTTCTTCTTTCTTTTCTTTCTTTCTTCTCCTTCGAAGAACACAATCTAGAATGCTAAGATACCCCTCGGCCAGTATCACATGGAAGCTTTCGGTCATTCAGTATTGTCTGTCTCGCCTCCTCCCCCCCTCCCCCACCTCACCCCATTACCCATAACTCCAAGTTCCCCCCATTGGCCAACCAATGGGGTGAAACACGACGACAGGGAATAGCCGCACCCACCCTTCTATAGAACCAGAGATTCTCCTTTTACAGGGGCCCCATGTATTTTCTGGAACCGATGCATTCCTTTTCTAGGAATATGAACGCGCGAAGAAGTGGTGTCTGTCTTTCTTGAAGAGCTTGTCCATCGAAGGCCCCTCCAGAGTTTTTGGGACTCTTTGGAACCCTTCAGAGTGTCCCATTGTGACGTCGCCTTTCTATCTTCTCCTTTTTAGGATATTGCTTGTTTCATCTTACAGTATTGCTGTTAGATTGGTTCAAGCACCTATGTGGCATAGATGAGGCGGTCTCTGTGTGTGTGTGTGTGTGTGTGGTGTGTGTGTGTGCATGTGTGTGTGTGTGTGTGAGAGTGCAGAAACCTCACTCCACTCTGCTAGAAAAAGTATGGTAGAAAAAAAAACGGGAAAAATAATGTTGAGATATGGAGAACTTCGATGTATTACACCAGTCTGCAGAACTAATACATCACAGATCTTACCGACTGTAACAATATGGGACCAGAGGGGGAGGATTTTTATTATTTACAATTTTAATGTTTTTAATTTATTTTATCCTAATCCCAAATCTCATGGCCCACTCCGTATCCAAGTTCGGAAAAGAGGGATTAGTTTTAAACTTTTATTTACACAAACAAAACAATAACAACGAAAATTATTTTGTTACAGAAATGTTACAATTTAAGTATTAAATGTAAGATAAAAACAGAAGATAAGAAACAGTACAAAATTCACGTGATGATTTATTTTATATTATTTAACACTAAGAACACGTGTGTACAAACAACAGGTGGGAAATAACACTTTTGGAAAAACAAAGGTGATTACAAAGATCACGCACTGGAACGAAAAGGAAAAAGCCAGATTGACACTCCTAAATCATGAACCCAAAAGGTGACCTAACAAACTAGTAAAAAAAAAACCGTAATGAAATACACGTAAGTAATGGAAAATTAAAAGGGGTGGAGAAAACAGATTTGCGATAGCCT
>NC_134785.1:80648514-80723514 GCF_046742065.1 Oratosquilla oratoria
GGGGGAAGGCTGTTAAATTGCTAATACGTACAGGGGGAGGCCGGGTAATGGGTAATACCTTGAGTAATTGCAGGATTAATAGGTAATTTGACTTGTTTACATGGCGGCGCTCTTTCACATGTGTGTCCATCGGCTTGGTTTGTTCTCTCGAATGTCATGCACGGATACATACATACACACACACGCACACACACACACACACACACACACACACACACACACACCAATATATATATATATATATATATATATTATATATATATATATATTGGTTTAAGTCACTGTAACTTTGTTACGGGTTAGCTGGGTTCGAATCCTCGGCTCGTCCACGTTTCAATTTCCAACGGATGCCTCCATCGAGCGATTCTTCAGTCTCGACTGCGATGGCATGGAATTAAAAGTGATTTGTGGTTGAAGAAAGGTATTAATTGATCACTGGGAACCATTCAGTGTATATGTATGCATATATAAACATATATACATATATACACACACGTGTGTATGCGCACTGGATGAGTATAACTTCAGTCTTGTATACTCCAGTAACACACACACACACACACACACACACACACACACACACACACACACACACACACACACAATAAAAGGGCAATATACAAATAAAGAGTTTTGAATGAAAGTGGTGTTGAAATTATGCAAATTTTCCGAAGCACGGGGGGAAATGGCCTCAGCTTCAGACACAAGTGTTATGCGTTCAGTGAAAGTCAATTGTGACGGAGTATGACATGATAATGAGGCTGTGCCAAAACAAAGAACTTTGTAGGGAGAATAGTAAAAAAAAATGTTTAGTGTAAAGTGCTCGTTGATATGCTGAAGAGGTGGGTGAGAACATTATTTGAACTTTATACACGTGCGCGCGCACACACGCATACACACACACACACACGACTCGCTGGCGCATTGGTAGCGTTCGCGGTCGCCACTACTGCGGTCCGGTTTCGAATCCCGCTCTCGTGGACGGGGAATTGGGTGTGTGTGTGTGTGCATGTAAGGTTACAGCATTACCCATAGATCTGTTATATATGAGCTCTGAGCTCTTCCGAAACGGAAATAGCTGACGATTACGAGTCCAGCACGTGATCCAAGGCCATGGTGAATCACATACACACACTGTCTTATACCTCTACGGCTCAGTCATGCATAATTCTGTTCTTCATGAGTAAAATCAAAATATGTGCACGATTAATTTAATCCTCTTTTCAGAAAACTAAGTCGATCTTCATTGGGTTAGGAACTAATTGGGGGTGGCGACCCCTTCCTCATAAGGGTTATCACACTGGGCAGTTTTTCCTCCAACCTTCTATTCTTTGGCGGTACGGCCCACTAGCACTTTTACCGCCGTAAAATCACTATGGCAAAATATTTTGTTTTCTCAACAAAAATACATAGAATATCATTTGATATGCTGGAAGAAAATAGTTTTCCTCCAATATATCTGACTCCTTCCCGAAAGCTATGGACTGCAAATGTGCTCCAATGGTTGTAGGAAAAATAGCCCAGTGTAATAATGCTTTAAATTTAGGGAACACAATCGGTTTTCTTTCGTGGCTTCGGGACCGCGTCAACGCTGAATAGAATCTGTTGGATTTTTTATAATAGATTTCTGGTCTACTATTGACATTCTGATCCAATTGGAGGTCAATAGTTCACACATTTGAGAACCACTTATATATATATATTGTTAACTTGTTCAATACTGCGAACAAAGCGACGTATTTCAAGAGGCAATCTATGTGGAAGATCAGCAAAGGACATTTCAACACTGAGGCAGGATAGTCAAACTAGTAGGTATTTCAGTACCAACGTTTCGAAGTTACACAACTTCATTCTCAAAGCAGAATAATACATACAATAGTTAATGCGTAAATATATAGAAATAGTGTTACATAAATGAGCTAAGGAAAGATCACAAACAAACAAATAATATGAAATAAGCACGAACATAGGAGAGGTCGACAAAAGGACAAACAGCAACCCCAACATGAATAAGCAGCTTCAAGATCTCCAAATTCTCCCTTCATCTAAAGCCATGATTGCATATTTCCATGTTAATGATGTCTACTCTTCCACCCCACAGCGCGGTGACCAATTGACCACCCCATGGCTTGAGTGATTGTCATTGCTGGAGGTTTTTGTCTTTTGTCGACCTCTCCTATATTCGTTCTTATTTCATATTATTTGTTTGTGACCTTTCCTTAGCTCATTTATGTTACACTATTTCTGTATATTTACGCATTAACTGCTGTATGTATTATTAAGCATTGGCGCCGCCGTCCAAGTTCCTAGCCCAGTTCTCCTAAGCCACGACAACAAATAAGCCCCTAATCGCTCGCAATTCGCCCGGTGGCAATAGCCCTCTTTTATACACTACTATCTTTTCATTTTCCTACAGACATTCTTCCCCTCCCACAAAACCCGATCCCGCGCAAGCGAGGTGGTCTTTCCTTGGAATCTAGAATTCTGCCTTGAGAATGAAGTTGTGTAACTTCGAAACGTTGGTACAGAAATATCTATTAGTTTGACTATCCTGCCTCAGTGTTGAAATATCCTTTGCTGATCTTCTACATAGATTGCCTCTTGAAATACGTCGCCTTGTTCGCAGTATTGAACAAGTTAACAAGAAAATTGTGAGTTGTCATCATCCTATTATATACAACACACACGCGCGCGCGCGCGCACACACACACACACACACACACACACACACACACACACACACACACACACACACACATATATATATATATATATATATAATTGCGGGGGGTTAGGATGTCGCCCGAGTTGCATCCGTAACAGAACACGATAACGAGGGAATATGACACGTACATCCTGTTGGTAATATGTCTAGGTAAGACGACAGCATGGTGTTATGTTCAAGTAAAAGGAACCCATTGCGTTTTCGTGGTGAAAAGTGAAAACATGATATCAGGTAAAGTGAAGACGTGAACGCGATTGATAGCTTCTTCATCTCATCCCTCGTCCTCCTCCTCCTCCTCTTCCTCCTCGTCCTAAAAATACTTTTTCTTAGATCGCGTTGTTAATGTCTATCATCGAACGACATCGATTGTTCTGCTGTTGAGATGTTAAAAAAACGTCTCGACGTTTATTTTGCTATATGTCATCGATAATAACTGTTTGCTCACGTTTATTCTTATTCTAGTATAGGATGAGTTTAGGTACCGGACACCCATATAAGGACCAATAGGTCTGTTGCTCTTCGTTTGTCCATGTAACTCCTCCTCCTCCTCCTCCTCTTACTCCTGCTGTTCGTTTGTCCATGTAATTCCTCCTCTTCCTCCTCCTCTCCCTCCTGTTCCTCCTCCTCGTGCTTGCGGCGGGTGTTAGCGTCCCTTCCTGTTTCCAGGGCGGTGAGGCAACACAACTTGGTTCTACGTCACTTCCTGTTGTGGCATGCCCAGCGGAGAGACTCGGCATGCACGCGCGTTACCGCGCACGCAACACTCACGCTTGCACAGCTGACGCGCACGAACGCACGAACTCTCTTCTCCTCTCCTCTTTCTCTCACTCTGAGTGCGTGGGCGGCCAATTTCTGTAGGATTAACTCGATTTTCAGGGTGAAGACCAGAGAGAGGGCGTTCCATCCCGGAATTCGATAAGTTATATGTTTTCCCCGTTGCAGAGCGAGCCTCGCCCGGGCTTGGCAGGGACAGAGGAGTAGCCGGCTGTTTTATATATATATATATATATATATATATATATATATATATATATATATATATATATAAATATATATAATATATATATATATATATCGTGTGCTTGTGTTTCTTTGTGACGTCAGTTGGATTAAACAGGTTTCCCAACAGGACTCGAATCCCAGGCCATGTGAGCACGATGCAAGGGCGCTACCGGCCTTACCATGCGGGATGTATAACAAAAGGGTCTGGAACTCGTGCTCCACCCACCCGACATCAGCGGACAGGGTAGGGCAGAGCGCGTAGTTTCAGCTTCGCCAGAGTCTTTCATTCAGGAAATCAAACCGACAAGTATGTGGAGGTACATCACCTCTGCCTGCGGGATTCTAACCCTTTGAAATGTAGTTTCTCACGTGTCACTTCATGTAATCTTTGTCGCCAATTGTAGCACAGTAATCGCGTGTGTTTTGGAGTAGTCTTTGAGTCCTTTTAGCCCATTGTCTCTCCCACTACTCCATACATCCTCACCCCCGTCCCATCCATCCTCCAGCCTCATATCTTGTGATGATCCATGCTTATGCCTCATCCGTTTTGGCCCGTTGTTGACTGCAGGCTCACTTCTGTTAATACATAGCAGAAGCGTCTTCCCCTTCATTGGTTCTGTGATATCAACGAAGACGAGTCCTTGTAATGGCCCCGACTATGTGAGTCCATTGCAATCTAGGGCCTATTCAGACTCAGGTTATATTGGTCCTCCGGGGTGGCCCAACTATTGCCCCACCCCTCCCCCTACCCCCTACCACCACCCAGCGTCGCATATCGATCTGTCCGGCCCGCGGGCCACTCGAGGCCAAGTGGCACTATCGTTCCTGAACCTGTCCACTGCCGGAGAGCCGCAACAGAGGGCCACTTCTCCGAGGTGTGCCACTTGGGGGTGAGGTTTGCACCACTTCAAGGATGACCACCGAGTAGGACTTGAGGCTGGGTTGGATGTCGTTTAAGTGTGTGTGTGTGTATGTGCGTACGTAAGTCTTTGCGTTAGGGTATGTTTAGACAACGGTGGAAGGGATGTCTTTGCGCCATTTGGTGCCGACTTGGTGTTAAGTAGAATGAACTCAAATTGGGCACCATTGGAAGCGGAAGCTTTTTTTTTTTCCATGAGGCAGTTTGAGTGATCATCCCCATGGGGGACAAACACTTAATCCACTTATTTATTTGTCTGTTATTTATAATCATCTGTTTTTATTCAGTTTTTTGACCGTTTTCACACAGCTGAATAAAGTCAAAATCGACGGTCGTTATCAAGGTTGTTGGTCTTGTTTCTCTTTGTCACAAACAGTAACAGTTGTATGGGTTGGTTGAGTAAAACCACATACGGAATATCGAGGTACCAGAGGTGTTAAAGAGCGGAGATTTGGCACGAAAAGGAGATTCAAGTCTTGGGTGAGTGTGAATAATAATAATAATAAATAAATAATTTCGTTATGAGATCGGCCAGAGGAGAAATGTTGTCGGCTATCCAAACAAGTGTGTGTGTGCGTGTGCGTGCGTGTGCCTGCGTGCGTGAGTGAGTGAGTCTAGTATGTTACTAAACTTATGTAAATAATCCAGAGATAATTTTTTTTTTAAGTTAAGGCTTGCCAGGACATGGATCGTTGTGGTTGAGATATAAACTTATTCTCTCACTATCACCTCACCCCTCTCTCCCCTTCCCCTCTCCCTCTTCTCCTCTCTCCCCTTCCTCTTCTTTTTTCTCCCTCTTCGTCCCATCTCCCCTTCTCTCTCCCTCCTCTCACCTTCCCCTCCCCCTCTCCTCTTCCCCTTCTCCCCCCCTTCCCCTTCCCCCCCCCTTCCCTGAACACTCTGCTTTCTGTTCTGTATGCGGTTGAAGGAAAGATAAATCGAAGGGAAAGGATGGTGGTCTTACGTATCACCAGAGCTAGCCAGCGGGCCGCCTGTCTCAAAGCAAAATTACTGTTAACGTTTGTCTTTCTCTCTCTCTCTCTCTCTCTCTCTCTCTCTCACTCTCTTTCACGTAGCCATTCTTAAAAAGATAAAATAAACGAGGTGGACAAGAGAACTAGAGGTAGAGAGAGTTAAGCTTACATTTGTCACTTTCTTGTGGTATTCCACCTTGGCACGTAGGGAAAAGTGGGGAGGGGAGGAGATTGGGGGCATTCCTCTGTGGGTGCAGGTGCCAGAATCACCACGTGTGTGTGTGTGTGTGTGTGTGTGTGTGTGTGTGTGTGTGTGTAGGATGAGAACGAGTATAAAATATTAAAAAATACGAAGGATTGGAATTAATTGAGGGGGGATGATTGAGGATGTGGAAGGCAAAATCGGTGTGAGGCGATTACAATATGTATACAAGAGGATGAGAGGGGAAAGCGGTTGGAAATGAGTAGGATGAGGAGTGTAGAAGGAAGATACTGGGGGAAGTATGAGGAGATAAAGAAAAGAAGAGGGAATGAAGATAAGAAAAAAAGGTTGGGCATAGAATCAAGTGAAGAGGAAAATGAGGAGCAGGGAAGAAAAAGAGGACAGGGAGGAGGAGGAGGAGGGGAGGGAAAAGAAGAAAAAGGAATTACTTCGTAGGGTAGGATACTAGTAGAAAGAAAACCTGATGTACATTCGTAGTGTAAGGTTCTGTCACCCTTCGTGAAGTAAACGTTAAAAATGTATTTGGTGTTACCTTATCTTGTATTCATGGTGGTCTCATATCTTCATTGATCTGACGTTATTTTTTTCCCATTGGTCTTTTCGCCCCATGGATTGGACATTTCCCCCCCCCCCCGATAAATAAAACAGTCTATTGATGCAGCAGTTGCCTTAAGTCATATTTATGAATTAAGACAAGTTTCAATGAGTTTAGTAGAGTGATTCTGATGTTATGTGTCAATAATTCACCAGAGGAGCTATATTTTTATATCGACGCCTTATGGATTCTTCTTGTTTTCCTATTCTTTTGTTACCAAGCAAAAAATATTATGTAAAGAACAGATATACGACAATACATACTCGTCAATAATACTATATAAAGCAAGAACCAACAACCTAGAATTAGAAGACAGAAAGCACTTCAGAAATAAAAGTACATACATATGCCAACGGCTTTTCCCCCCTTACAAGGGAGCTAGCCAAAGTCAAAGGCAATCCACTCCCACCCATTCCATCCCCACACACTCCACCCCCCGCCGTCTCTCTTTTCTTGGCTCCTCCTGGATGACAGGTCATACCTGCGTCTCGCTCACTGCCCTGGGTCAGAGGCAATGTAGCAATAAATGAAAAAAGTTAAATTACAATATGTATAATTGTAACAAAGAAGAAGAAGAAGAAGAAATTATGCCATTTTATTTTATGATGCTACCAGGAACTGCGCACCGCTAGTCCCTCCGATCATTTTCCCTCCAGACGAAATCCCTCATCCATTATCCCTCCAACAACCGGTCATTTTCCCTTCATTGAAAATATATAGTAAAGTTTAAGAAACTAAGGCTTGTACAAAAATATATACTTCATGATGACACGTTTCCTTAATAAAATCTCTCAGTCATAAACCGGGTTAATACCTTAGAATCCAGGATACAATCCCACTGGACAGAAACCTTCAGGTTACCGGACAAAATCCTGCACATATTTTTTAATTATTTTTATCTTGTGATAACACTATAATTTTAGCAAGCCACAGTAATTTGTAATAATAATATATATTTTCAATCTAGACCGCTGATCCTGTTATTGACCTCTGGGCTTAGCTTGTATGTTATTTTACTTGGAGGTGATATGACCTAGCGATAGATCCCGAGCCGCGTTAATGAACTCCGGCCTGACAACTGACCACGGTAGCGACCTCGCACGAAGGTTTTCTGTCCCTCTCCATGACCAGGCGCTTCTGTTACTGCCGCCACAAGATTGTATCGGCTGCCAACGTCCTGCTAAGCGGATATGTCCAAAGTTTGTGAACCTCCAGAATCGTTATTGTGTTTGGATTACAATACAGGACCACCAAAATAAATTAAATTCTTCGTGGAATACTCGGAGGTTGGAAGATGCGTTTGTTAAATGATCAAGAAACATCAGATGTTATATTCTGATTGATATATTATTGCTAATTTAATAGTACATAATGTATATCAGTGTATTAGTAATATATATAAAGTGTTCTGTAATAAATTATTGGATAATTATATTTTTATTTTTAATGGAAGGAAATAAAATACTGCATATATATATATATATATATATATATATATATATATATATATATATTCAATCCCCAAGAAAAAAAACTCATAACATGAATATTATATAAAATGTGGATGAAAATGAGAAAACATAAGAAAAGCTGTACAGTGAAATAACAAGAAAACAAGAGGAATTCAGGAGGAGGTGCCGATATAAAAACTATAGCTCTGCTGGTAAATTATTGGAGCATAAGTTCAGAATCACCCCCACCAAACTCATTCAAACTTACTGTATTAATTCATAAACTTTTTAAACATGACTTAAGGCAACTGCTGCATCAATAGACTTTTGTTTCAAGGGCGGGGCGAAATGTCCAACCCATGGGGCGAATTGTCCAGTGTTGGGAGCGAACTAACTGGGGGCGAAAAGACATTGAAGCACACTCCTCGCCATCCGCCTCCTCCATCTCCTCCTCTGCCTTTTCCTCCCTATCTCCTCCCACCTATCTTCCTCCCCCCACCACTTCTTCCTCCTCCCACCTATCTTCCTCCTCTCACCACTTCTTCCTCCTCCTCCACATTCTTCTGTTGTGGATAATCCGACAGTGGATGGGGTTCAGGTAGCCAGACTTGTGTGTGGGGGGGGGGGGCGCTTGCATTGTAGGGCAGTGGGAAAATGGGAAATAAATGTCCCCGCCTATCCCACTCCCAAACCAATCCATACCTCTTTTGCCTCCCCCTCCCCAACCCTTTCCTCCTCCTCTTCTTCTCCCTCCCCAGCCCCTTCCTCATTCATCGTCTTTACTTCCATATTTCATCCACTGCCTCACTCCCTCTTTTCCTTTTCCCTTTCTTCCCCCATTTCCTTCACTCTCCCTTCCCCTCTCCTACTCGTCTCCCTAGCCCTCCTTTCCTCTTCCTCCTCCTCACTCCCTCCTGGGCTCTGGCAAGTCGCCCCGCCGCTTCGTCGGCAGGATGATAAATTTATAACAAAACAACGGTATATTTGTGCACAGGTGTCACCGTTTAAGCCCAGAACTCAATCAGAGAATAGATTTTTTATGGGGATAGGAGGGACTAGAAAAGTTAACTAGAAGGTGGTATCTAACCTAACCAAAGCTGCCCTAATCTAACCTAACAACCTACCCTAACCAAACTCAACCAAACCTAACCTAGCATAACCTAACTTAACCTAACCGTCTTGATTAAACCATTAAGTGTCGAGCCTAACGAGGCACACTCCGAGTTGGACGTGTTTACGGTGAACATCGGACACGTGACCGAAGCAACGTCTTAACGAAGTGATAAAACCGGTTGTAAATAAGCCATTATATAAGCCATAGCTACATAAACAGCACTCCAGCACCTTTTGATGAATATCAGGACTTGCACCTTCGTATGCGCTCCCGCCGGGTGATTTCATTCGGTTGAGGGAGGTGATATTTCTACTATCTCCTGTTTCTCACTCACACTCTCTCTATCCCTCTCTAGAGTGAATGTGTTTAGATTTTGCATTTGCAGACTGATTTGGAACCTTTACGATGCAGTATCCAGTTCACTTAAACTTTATCGCAACATAGACGTTTTCTCCTCCTAGAACTGAATAGAACCGTCTGTTGTTAGCCTGAATGCAATCCTTAACGTACGTCACCATAGTCAAAGAAGTTGACGTGTACAACAAATAATGAACAAATGTGTCGTTGAACAGTCTCTGTGTAAAAGTGCTACTCTGTCCTCTTGTGTTAAGAAGCGAGGAGCCCACGCTAGGAAGCGTTGAGTAGCTACGGCCGAAGCCGTCACCTTTCCCCTGTTATACGCTTTGAATGTTGTGACAGGTCACTGCTGGGAATCAGAGCGAAGTGCGGGATTCGAACGCACAACCAGATGTAGTGTGTGCGGGACAACGCATTCACTATTTGGTTTGGGTGGTTTCGTTTACGTCGAAGTGTTTCTGCGAAGTCTATGAGGTTCCTGTAGTTTTCCGAACTAAGAACGCAATAGTTCCTTTTTTTTCATTTCTTTATTATATGTGTATATATATATATATATATATATATATTTCTTTATTTTTTCGGGGAGCGGAGACCTTCCAATGCCGCAATCAACAATCCGGGTATTTATTAATCAATTTATTTGATTACTTATTCGTAAAGGATGTAAGTGTCAGGTATATTTGTTGCAAACCTTCAGTATTTAGTTGATTTGTTTATGAGAATCAACACCGTGTGAGATCGAAACCTTTATTGGTACGACGTTTCGCTTGTTACAGCTTTTTCAAGTACAGACATATGGCAAACACTCTGAGTACATATAGGCCGACGGGGAAGGAACAGGGAGGGGTGGGTGGTAGGTGGAGGGGCGGAGGGGGGGTGAGAAGGGGACGGGTGGGACTTTAGGTTTCGATCTCACACGGTGTTGATTCTCACAGTTTTGTCGGCTTTTGCCTTTGTGTTTCAACTTGATTTGTTTACTTGTTTTTATCTACATGTTCACGTATGCACACATTGTATTGGTTTATTTTTGATGTTCGAAAATATACTGTATTTAACTCCACAATCCACGAAATAGTGAAGGTTATTAAATTATGGTTTTTCTTTTGGCTTGGGTGCTCAGAGCTTGAGAGAAGACTGAAACAGGAACTGAGACTGATTTCAAACTCCATTCTAGATTCAGATCAGTCGGTCAGCCAAGTCTCCGCCCACTCAGTGATGACGTAAGCCCAGTAGTCACCGTGATTGGCTGTCATGGTTGTCGTCACGAGTCGTGATTGGTCAAGCGTTATCGCTGGGCGGGGGGTAGTGAATTTAGTGTACCACAACTTTTTATTCTTACTATGATGTGTGTGCGTGTGGGGCGCGCGTGCACAGCCAGTGTGGATGTATTACTGGGATCGTGGACTTCTGTTTAGGGTATTCGGGGTCGTTCGCTGGATGCTGTAAGGTCGCCCAGCTCCTTTGGTCCCCATATTACCCAACAAAGCCTTCGACTATGATCAGGAGTATAATATGACTATTTTCAGACACTTTCATTTCATTTAACCCTTTATTATTATTATTATTATTATTATTATTATTATTATTATCATTATTATTATTATTATATATGTGTGTGTGTGTTTCGTCTGTCCAGCCAAAGTGAAGGTGTTCAGCCAAGGACCTCTGCAGGACGATCGGGTTAACCCTGGAAAGGACAGTGGAATGAGTGATATATATTTTTTATTTCAAAATCTTATTTATTTTTTATGCTTTTTATTTTATATTTAGAAATGTTTATTACATATTTTTTTCTTTATTATTTGATTTTTGTATTTAGAAATGTTACATTTTTCCTTATTCTTTTATTATTATATTTAGATATATTTATTATATTATTCCTATTTTATTGTGTATTTTAATTTATTTTATTTTTATTAATGTATTTATTATAGCTACCTAGGTTGATTTGGCTTGCGAAGAGTCAAAACCCAGCGATGACGTGCGTCAAGTGACGCGTGACGCTTCCTGTTCTTCCTCCTCCTCCTTCTCTTTCTCTTCCTCCTCATCTGCATGGCACTGTCTAAGACGGTCGCCTCCCCGTTTATAGCGCGCACGTTTATATGTGCCGTCTTGCAAGGGAGGCAAACGTTCGTCGGCCAATCCGAAACCTCGACCGCAAATGGATTTATCGTTTTTGCCGTAGCAGCTTCCACGGAGGACCGGGACGGCGGGTATTTACATATTTTGTCAGGATGCTTGCTGACTGAGCGGGCTAGAGCGTCGCTACCCGCGGCGGGGGTCGAGGTGACGGTATATTGAGTCCTGCCGCCAGCGAGTTGGACCAAGGGTGTGGTTTATTAAATTCCACGGTACAAAGTTCTTTGGAAGGGGCCTCCAGATAGGGGGAGTTCGCGACGTTAAACTGAATCATCGTCAGGCGAGTATTACGGGGTCCCCTGGCGCTGTGCCAACGACTTTGCACTCTTGTGAATGCTCTCTCTCTCTCCCTCTATCTATCCATCTATCTCTCTATCTATCTCATTCTCTTTCGCCAGTGCCCCGCTGTGCCAGCGCATCATGACTTGAGAGGTAGTAAGACTTCCGCGTCTGTAGCGTTGTCCTGATGAAGTCGATTCCACTTCTAAGCACTACAGGGGTTAGTACACCTCGAGGATCCCTCGGATGACTTATTTCTTTGTATTATGGATCTAAAACGTTGTCTTTTGTAACTTAATGTGTCTTGTTTGTTGTAATTGCAAAGAATATAAGCAGCTGGGCGCAATACACAAAAGACGCGGGCCACTGTAGTTCTTAGAAGTGAAAACAAACTAACCTTCGTTGTTTCAGTTTAACTCCTTCACGGGGCGGTAACCAGAATAAAATGATTAAGTATTGTATGTTGGCACATTTTCATGCAATTTGATACATCAGCATTGTGTCTGACCGTGAAAATAACCTCCTACACTGGGAAGCCTCATGATGAAGTTTATTTCTCAGTATTAATGATTTAGTTAACCAAGTTAGATTTAACCTCAGTTAACGGGTCGCCCGTCAGCCGGATAAAAATGCTATTTTCCGGGTTATCTTTGGATGACAGGAAATGTACCAACGGGTATGGAAGGGGGTACCTGGGTAGGCTGGTACTTGCTCCCTACCCAAGGAGTACCGGACTTGTTTATTTCTTCGTTTGTCTATTAATTTTAGTTGTTGCTCGTTTATTTACTTTATTTGTTTATTTTTTATATTTTATTTACTCGTTTATTTGATTTCATGTATGTTTACTTCTATTTATTATTGTTATTATTTACTTTCACGTATTTTTTATTTTATTGTACTTATCTTTCCCTCTCTCACTCTCTCTCTCTCTCTCTCTCTCTCTCTCTCTCTCTCTCTCTCTCTCTCTCTCTCTCTCTCTCTCTCTCTCTTTATTTTGTTTATTTATTGTCCTCTACTATTGGGTAATCCTTGGGTGTTGGAAGATGTTATGTCGCAACCATAAACGCCTGCCATTGACCCCGAGACGATCCTCGTCTGCCAGGCATACAAATCCTGTCGAAAATATTACAGTGAACTACAAACACAAAACCCTCTTGTCTCACATTACAATAATATCTAAGTCTGGCCGTGGAGATGATCTCTCTTCCCACCACCCACCTACCACCTACCACCAACACCCACCCACCCACCCACCACTATCGCCACCCACCCCTTGTCCCTGCCTGCCTGCCTCACTTGGAGATTGCGCTCTTCTCTCGTTGTCCTGTCGTCCTGATGTATTTCTGAGCAGATTCTCCAGACAGGTACGTATGATGACACGTGGAGGTAGGTCAGGAGAACGACGAGGAATGTAAGCAGCATCTGGGTCATGGTGTCGTGTGTGTTTACACACACACACACACATATATATATATATATATATATATATATATATATATATACATATATATATATATATATATATATATATACATTAGATGCATATATGTATAGATGTGTATGTAAGTATATGCGCCGTATTGTATGTATGCAGAACATTTACATCACCGGGAAAAATATATGGAAAATGACCACGATGGAAAACTTCAGGAAACTAATCACTTACTTTTGTGCAGTACTTCCTCGGAGTAACAAAGACGTGAGTGTTGTTTTGTCCCCACACAAGGAAGGTGCACGGACAAAAGGAGCATATATCAATAGCAAAGGAATGTTCACCAGTGACCCTACCTGACCTCAAGTAGGTCAATCCCTACCTAACGGTCAATCTGGTAAAAAAAAATCGTAATCAGATCGGTCAACCGTTTGTCACATTCGCTGTATTTACATTCATTACATATTCATATTTACATTACATTGTATTTACATTATGTGCTTGAGATCAAACATGATTTAGTCACAGATCGACCTGGTTGAGGTCAGGTAGGGTCATTGCACCTTTCCTCATTGTGGACATATGTCAGATAACAATGACAGTTACAATATTATTTACCTTGACTTTAGCAAAGCGTTCGACAAGATACCCCACTAGAGAATACTAAATAAATTCAGAGGCCAAAGGAGGAAAAGTGTTCGAATGGATTAGAATATGGATGAGTGACAGAAAATAGCGGTTCACCATTAACAGTGCAAAATCCAAATGGGGAGTGTTACTAGTGGAGTTCCGCAGGGCTCGGTTTTAGGTCCCTTACTGTTTATTGTGAATATAAACTACATGGACAATGGGATTATTGGTGATGTTCGTAAGTTTGCGGACGACACTGAAATAGGACGCCAAATCACGTCAGAAGAAGACGCCGGGATAATACAGGAAGACCCTAACAAATTGTTCATATGGTCGATGAAGTGGCAAATGGACTTCAGTATCTCAAGTACAGTGTGTTAAACGTAGGTTTACACAACCCAGAAAGCAGATATAACATAGATAACACCTTTTTAGAGAACAATGAATGCTAGTGAGTCCTGACCTTAAATCCAGAAAACAGCGCATTAGATCCAGAAATAGAACTAACAGAGCATTAGGTTTCATAGCTTAGATGGTTACGAATAAAATTGCTGAAGTAGTTATCAAACTTTATCTAGCGTTAGTTGGACCCATCCTTGACTATGCGGTACATTTTTGGTCTCCGTCCTATAGAATGGATATCAATTCACTAGAATCAGTACAGAGGAGAGTGACCAAAATTATACATGGGCTCAGAAATTCACGACAGGCTTAGGCACCTTGATTTACACTCTAGAAAGACGCAGAATGCGGGGTGGTCTAATCAGCGAAAAAAAATACACGGGAACGACGAGCGATTTCGCTCGGGAAAGTTCCAATGTCGCTCTCGCAAATCCAATAGCGGGAGCGATCCCCCACAAAAAAAAAAAAAAAAATTGCTCCCGCGGCAAGATTCAACGTTTTTCATGCATTATCCATCGTTTGGCAATCCCTGAATCCCATCACCATTGATGAAAGGATCAGAGCAAACACAACTTACCCGTGATCAATCATTGCATTATCAATCGATATCATAAACGGAACGCATCAATCAACTTTAATTTGTTGATGTACATATGTGTACGCGGTATAGCTGCTAGAGTTCAATGGCTTACCTAGCTTAGCTTCGTATCAGCTGCACGCGCGCGTATACTAGTACATGTTGACTAGACTCTACACGACTATCGTGCTACATAATGTCGCTAGTTGCGAATTATATGGTACCTGTATGCAGGGAAGTTCATTGGTTGCCTGCAGCTAGCTGCCCAATCAATGCGCTGACTACATGTACAATGCACCATACCCAATACCACATCAGTGCATGCATACGTACACTGTACATATGCAAACTCGCTCCGACATGAGTAATAAGGAAATCGAACCTGCAAAACATGGCTCTGGAAGTATAAAAAATGGCTCTGGTAATTAAAAAAATGGCTCTGGTGGAATAAAAAAAAAATGGCTCTGGAAAAAAAAAATCCCTGGGTCTAATAGAGGTGTTCAAGTGGATCAAAGGCTTTAGCAAGGGTGATGCTAACAAGGATATCCTATTAAGACAACAGGACAGGACTCGCAGTAATGGATTTAAATTGTACAATTTTAGATTTAAGAAGGAAATAGGCAAGAATTTGTGTACCAGTAGTGGTCAATGAATAGAATGGACATAGTAACCATGTAGTGAGCGCTGAAACTATCGATTGTTTTAAGAAAAGATTAGATAGCTTTATGGATGGGGATTGTAGGTGGTAATGGACATGGAACTGCCTAGTGTAGGCCTTGTGGTCTCTTGCAATCTCCTTTTGTTCTTATTTTTCGTCTGTGTACCTGTTTATGAGGGAATATATATATATACATATATATATATATATATATATATATATATATATATAATATATATGACGTAAGTGGGAGTAGGAACCTCAGAAATCTTACTGAGTTTATTCCTGACTAGTTTCGCAGGTATGCCTTTTCATTCCATTGAGAAAGCATACCTGCGAAATTAGTTAGGAATAAACTCAGATTAAGACTCCTGTGTTTCCTACTCCCACCTACGTCAACCTGTCAAAATTCTCTCCACCTCATGTACATATATATATATATATATATATATATATATATATATATATATATATATATATATATATATATATATATATACATACATACATACATACATACATACATACATACATACACACATACACATACACGGGGCTGTTTAAAAAAGTTCGTGGAAAAGGTCCATAACTAAAAATCATATGGAAGGAATTTGATTTTATCGCACCTGGACATTCTTGTACCAACGTGTTATAACAAGTTCAAACATGAACCTATAAATACAGGCTATGACGCATCGCCGCCAGTTGGAAATATGACACCATTTAAGCAACATGGAATCCAACAACATCGAGGCCAGGACTAACATTAAATTAATGGTGAAAGTCTGTTGGGAGAATATGTAAATCATTGACTCTCTGAAACAAGTTTGTGGTGACAGTGCCTCAAAGAAATCAACAACCTACAATTGGATAAGTCGGTTCAGAAGTGGAAGAAACGAAATTGAAGATGAGCCCCGCAGTGGCAGGCCGTCAACGTAAGTTTGTTAGAAAAACATTGATGCTGTCCGCGACATGATTGAAAGGAATAGACGAATAACTATTGAATCAGTAGCAGGCACACTCAACAAATCCGTGGGTTCTGCACACACAATTCTGGTAAGAGAGTTTGGGGCTAAGCAAGCTTTTCGCTCGATGGGTCCCTAGGTTGTTGCGCCCAGATCAGCAACAAACAAGGGCAGATCTTTCAATGGAAATTTTGATAAAGTGGGATGAAGACTCTGAAGCTTTTCTGCAGTACGATACCGAGGACAAAATTCAATCAAAGCAATGGCTACCCCGGGGTGGAAGTGGACCAGTCAAAGCAAAATCTGAGCGTTCAAGAGGAAAGGTTATGGCCACTGTCTTGTGGGATGCAGAGGAGATTTTGCTGGTTGACTTCCTCGAGAACAAGAAAACAATTACATCACTTATTATGAATGCGTTTTGGAAAACTGTCCAAAAAGTCTCGGGAAAATGCCATGGAAAACTGCATCAACGCGTCCTTTCCACCACGACAATGCACGCACTCACGGTGCTCGGCAGACAAGAGCTGTGCTACGTGAATTTCGATGGGAAATCATCCGACATCCCCCTTACAGCCGCGATTTAGCCCCATTCGACTTCTTTTTGTTTCCAAACTTAGAAAAATAATGGAAAGGTACAAATTTTCCATCAATTGAAGATGTAAAAAGAGCTGTTCGGACATGGTTCAGATCACGTGATCCTCAGTTCTACTCAGACGGACTTAAAGGCTGGGATCAACGTTTGCAGAAGTGTATTGACCTTAATGGAACATATGTTGAAAAATAAACATCATAACCGAAACCATTTTTTCATACTGTCCTTTTTCCACGAACTTTTTGAAGCCCCTTGTGTATGTGTGTGTGTGTGTGTGTGTTTATATATATATATATATATATATATATATATATATATATATATATATATATATACTGTGACCCATTCATTGTTGTACAAATATATATATATATATATATATATATATATATATATATATAATATATACTGGGACCCATTCATTGTTGTACAAATACACACACACACACACACACACACACACATATATATATATATATATATATATACATATATATACTGTATATATATATATATATATAAATATATATAAACATATATAATGTATATATATATATATATATATATATATATATATATATATATATATATATTATTCTCTGTAAGATATTGTCCTTATTTCGCAAGATTCGATTCTTAGTCTCTCCTTCAAGGTGTGAGATGATTTCTCCATTGATCTGAGCTACCATATCGCGATTTCTAGCCACATTGACCCTTCTTCAGTGGCGTGGATGTGGATTTTGTCGTCTTGGTGGCAGAGATTTTTTTTTTTAGGGGGGGGCGGTCTTGCCGGTATTTAAGGCGTACTCATGTCGTCTATCTCGTTCGTCCTTGCCGCTGATTGGTTTGTTCCAGGGCCCGTGTTCCTTCTCATGCTTAGGTTCAATTTCTTTAATGTTTGGGGGCTTCAAAGATAGGTAGACGTCATACTTCCGGGCATGATGTGTTCTCTGTGAGCATCCTTGAAGCCATAAACATTAAAGAAGTAGAACCTTAATAAAAAATAAAAAAAAAAATCGCCATTCTTGGTGAAGGGTTTTGAAACTACGTTCCGGAGATGTCTCTCGAGACGTCGAGGTCTCGAGTTTGAGATCCCATTCTCACAGACCTCGCTCCTCCCAACACGTTCTTGTGGAGGACAGAAGTTCGCCCCCAAGTTCGCAAAGAGGTTAGAAGGCAGAAGACGAGGTGTAAATGTTTAGGTTTAAACTTGGGATAATTCCTTTTAACGCTTTGAAGGCAAGAGGCTTCCCTCTCTTGAATGAAATCGCTTGCTGGCAGATAAAATTGTGTAAGAATTATCCTTTCTTCTACGGGTGTGTGTGTGTGTGAGAGAGAGAGAGTTGGTAGGGTCACATAGGTCTTTGTGTGTTGTATAGTAAGATCGCGTTTCATTTGTGATTCAATTTTCTGTGTGGACTTGTACATGCCACAGTGCCATGTGTATGTGTTCGTCCGTATGTGTATATTTCCTTAAGGAAGTGAGTTATTTCCCTAAATGTAGTATGGAAAAAGACTAGCAATGCTCGTGGGATTACTGTCTCGGTCTTCTGTTGTAATCGTGTGCGTGAGAGAGCGTGTTACTATGTGCCATGACACAGTGTCTGTGTCGAGGCGTGCCAAATCGTGGCACGATCACTCAATCACTCGGCTCTCCCGCGATCTGTTCTCCCTGTGATCTATATCTTGATCTCCTTCCTTTCTTCGTTCTTTCACCTCCCTTCATTCCTCCTCCCCCTCCTCCCTCCTTCCCTCATGCCATTATGCTTCTCTCTTTCCTCTTTTTTCCTCCTTCCTCCTCTCCTCATGTTTTTCTCCTTTTTCTCTCTCATTCTTCCTCCTTTCTTCTTCCTTCTTCCTCCCTCCTCCCCTCAAGTCTTTCTCCTTCTTTTCCTCTTCCTCCTCCCTCTTCCCTCGTTTCCCCCATCTCTCTTCCCAGTCCTCGCTCCTTCCTTCCTTCCTCCTTCCTCCCTCCTCCTGACTTCCCACTTCCTGTCTCCTTTCCATCTTCCTCCTCCCGACTCCCCTTCTTCCTTTTTTCTTCTTTTACTCACCTCTCCTCCCTCCTTCTCTCCTCTTTCTCCCCTCTTCCCTTCTCTCTCCTCCTCCCTTTTGTCTTCTCTATCCCTTCCCTCCTCTTTCTCCCCCTCTTTCCTTCTGTTTTGTCCCCCCTCTTCCCTTCCCTCTCCTCCCTCTTCTTACCTCCTCTTTCTTTCCCCCGCTTCTTCCCTCCTCTTTCTTTCCCCCTCTTCCCTCCTATCTCCTCCCACTTCTTCCCTCCTCTTCCCCCTCTTTCTTTCCGCGTCTCTCTTCCCTTATTGCCCTCTTCTCTCTTTCCCTCTTCTCTCATCTCTCTTTCCCCCTCTTCCTCCCCCCACCATTTCCTCTTCCTGGGGGCATGATAGCCGAGTGAGTGGACAAGGACGCCGTCTTCTGGAGGATGACTGTTCGAATCCCACTAAAGGGTCAACGCATAAGGGCAGCAAGGGCATGTGGTCCTAAATCCACCAAGAGCACCGACAAAGGTTGTCGTGCCAAGCCATCTCGCAAAGCCGGTACAGGGGATTAAAAGAAAAAATCCGGGTTCAAAGGAAACGTTCAGGACTCGAATCTCACCATCATCTGCAAGCGCTACCTTGACCCAGGGTACTATATCCTCCCTTCAGAAGAAGGGCAGGTAACAACCAACTGCCCGGCCGCTGCCTTCTGCCGTCCCAGGAAACGAGTTTAAATTCGCTTCCGAGAAAGAGGGGAGGAGGATTGGTGCGCCCCAACCCAAACAAGGCGTTCGGGTTCGGGAGAACGCTTCAGATGATGGGGAGTGGGTTCGGGACGGCGACCATGAAAACCACCCATGACCAGGTCCGTACACCATCGACACGATATATTGATGTAATAAGAACATAAGAATGAAGGACACTGCTAGAGACCGTAAGGCCTATATTGTCAATATATTTACTATGATATTGACAAATATATTTGTTTAATTGTAATTTTTACAGAATGACTCGATGATATTGACACAGTGTATTGAATTTATGTTGATGTGCGATATGGACTGTTTTGCAACGTCATTTAGTTTATGTAAAGGACCTGTTCACTCAGCCGGCTTCAGTGTGGACCAAGAGGTCTCCTATCGGCTTTCCTTTGCAATCCATTGACTGGAGCAGTGTCGAGGCCGTGTGCGTTCGTTCGGATCAGCAGATGACAGGTGCGTTTGCTTGGATGAGCGGATGACGAGTGCGTTTGCTCGTATGAGTGGATGACAGGTGTGCTAACTCGTGTGAGTGGATGGCAGGCGTGTTAACTCGTATGAGCGGATGACAGGTGCGCCAACCTGTATGAGCGGATGACAGGTGTGCTAACCCGAATGAGCGGATGACAGATGCGCCAACCTGTATGAGCGGATGACAAGGGTGCTGCAACTCATATGAGCGGAGGACAAAGGTGCTTCGTATGAGCGGATGACAAGTGCGTTATGAGCGGATGGCAAGGCCACTCCCGCCCAGGGTTGCAGCCACCGCCCCTTAATGGGTCTGCGGTGCGTTGGAACGCCTCGACCAGGTGTCAGGCTTTATTGACTTGATTCTGGCTACCTGCGGGCTCTTTTGTTCAGAGCGGACGTTCATCGTGAGTTCAGAGGTTCAGTATGCAAACAGAAAAACTTAAGTGAAGTTTTCATTATTGTTATTGTTGCTATTATTATTTATTTATTTATTTAACTTTTAGCGAAACTAGTCAAGAATAAAACTCGGATTAAGACTCCAGTCATTCCTCTTCTCACCCACTTCAACTTGTTTTTTTTTTCATTATTTTTTTATTATTATCACTTATTATTATTATTATTATTATTATTATTATTATTATTATTATTATTTATTCTAGTTTTGAGTTTTGCGGGGCAGGGCCTCGCCCGGAGCTCAACTCTTGACTGTTGCTTGTGGCTCAGTAAGGGCCACATCATGTGTACACAGTCAAACTGTCGAACCTGGTTTGTCAAACGTGTAAAGTGATATTTGACCGTGTGGATGGGGTATTTGTTTGTCAAACATGTTTGACAAACAAATACACCCATTCACACGGTCAAACATCACTTCAAACACTTGTTTGACAAACCGGGTTTGACCGTGTACATGGTGCGTTGCCGTCCGCGCTGGCAGCCCGGCCGTGGAAAGCGACAGGGTCGCTACGTACAGGGTGGGACCGGCGCGGGTGTTCGCATGTGAGATTCGTTTCAATCCCTCTCAGAAAGAGGAGGTGACGACGCGGCCAGCAATGAAGTCGTCTAGGGTTGGAAGAAAAGCTCCAAGTGCTGCATCTCCTTTTCCTACTCCTCCTCCTCCTCCTCCTCCTCCTCTTCCTCCTCTTCCTCCTGCACCTTTACTACCTCTTCTCCTCCTTTTCTCTCTTTTCCTCTTCCCCTCCTCCCTCCTTTTCTTCCTCCTCCCCATCCTCCTCCTCCTCCTCCTCCTCCTCCTCCTCCTCTTCGTCTTCCTCCTGTCGTGTAGAATAGGATAATCGAAATAGATCCGTTTATTTTTGAAGAGAAACCAATATCTTATTGTCCAGAAAAAAATAATATCTCCTTCCCACTTCCTTTCCATTCCCCACACCTTCCCCTTCCACCTCCCCCTTTCCCCTTCCCCTTCCACTTTCCCCCTCACCTTCCCCCTTCCCTTTCCCCATCCCTTTCCCCATCCCTTCCCTCTTCCCTGTCCACTTTCCCCTTCCACCTTCCCTCTTCCATCTTCCCCTTCCACCTTCTCCTTCAACCTTCTCCTTCAACCTTCTCCTTCCACCTTACCCCTTCCCTCTCCACCTACCCCCTTCATGGTACGAAGGGTTAATATACAAAGTCTTAACCCTTTGCCGCCGCCCGGAAAGCGGTAAAGAGGGATGGCCGGCGTGGAGGTATGCCGCGCTGTGGGGAATGCTTCACCGTAATTAATATTGCAACGGTCAGCCCGGCCCGTGTCAGCCGAAGGGGGAACAGAAATAGTGTTGCCCGGTGTGGGAGACCAGAGGTGTACATTTGCCTTCAATTTTGCAAAGACATCATTGTAACCGGCGACAGGTGATTCTATTCAGGGGTGGGTGATGTGGGTGGGCATTGGGGCTAATGTATACCCTGTGTTCGTTTTTCCCATTTTTTTTACATACATGATGGAATTTAGGTAGTGCATTGTGATATTGAAGGTACTGTGTATATGATGGAATTTAGTGCATTGCGATGTTGAAAGTACTGTATACATGATGGAATTTAGGCAGTGCATTGTGATATTAAAGATACTGTATACATGATGGAATATAGTGCATTGTGATGTTGAAGGTACTGTATACAAGGTGGAATTTAGACAGTGCATTGTGATGTTGAAGGTACTGTATACATGATGGAATTTAGGCAGTGCATTGTGATGTTAAGGATACTGTATATATGATGGAATTTAGGCAGTGCATTGTGATGGTAAAGGTACTGTATACATGATGGAATTAAGACCGTGCATTGTGATGTTGAAGGTACTGTGCTGGCGTGCGCGTGCACGAGTGCTGGTGTTTGTCTCCGTATCCAAACCCATGCGGGCCGACTCTGAGGACGATTGGAAAACTCCAGGAACTGATAAGTTTGCCTGAGCTTGTTTATATGGGTTGGTGCTGGTTTTTGTGTGGGTCAAGTGAGCTTCGGACTACATGCGGGTCGGAGAAAGGGTCTGGGGCTTTTGTTGGGTCTGAGTCTTGGTCTGCCTGTGGAGGGGGGGGGCTTGTTTGCCCCCCCCCCCACCATCTCCCCCTTGGTGATAGAAGCTTGTTTTGCGGGGAATTCGGGGACGCTCTTCCTGGGGGGAGGGGGTCCAGTTGTAAGGGTCTCACTGGGCTAATTTCCTTTTCTCTTCTACATTCTTCTTCTTGCTCTTCTTGCTCTTCTTTTTCTTCTAATTCATCTTTCCTTTTTTGTTCGCCTTCATTTCTTCATTTTCCATCTTTCTCTTTGTCTCCCTCTTCTCATTTGTCTTCGTTTTGTACTTCTTTCTCTTTGTCTCCCTCTTCTCATTTGTCTTCTTTTTGTACTTGTTTCTCTTTCTCTCTCCTTATTCCTCCTCTACTTTGTGCATGCGTGAATGTGTGTGTGTGTGTGAGAGAGAGAGAGAGAGAGGAGGTAGAGAGGGAAGGAAGGGGGATGAGGTTGAGGGTACTGAAGAAGACAAATCTCGGAACGCGAGGAATGCATTCCGAGAACGAGATGGAATAAGATGACCACGCACCAGAGCCTCGAACTCGGAGCCAAGTCCCCTCACCCAAGAGAAGGTGCTGCGAACCCCTTCATTACCGTGTGATACTTTTTTCATTTCCATTTCAGATCCCCACGACACTGTTGATTTGATTTCAGTGGCGCGCGCGCGCACACACACACGCGCGCACACACACACACACACACACACACACACACACACACACGCGTAATTTTTCCCGTTAGGCTGGTTTATTCAATTCCGTGGTAACCCCCCACCCCACCCCCGTTGGTCGCGGAGCTGATAAATTATTGGTTCTCTTGGATATATAGAATTATTTAGTAATGATTGGCGTGTATGTGTGTATGTATATGTGTATATATATATTATTATTATTTTTTTATTTTTTTATTTTTTTTTTCATGTGGTGCGGGTCGAAGGTAATATTTCAGTCTATTATTTGCGTGACTGATAACTACACAGAGGTTGAAAAAACAGACATTTAAGTTTAATTACAATAAACATTAAGTTGTAAACTGCGAAGGAAATTACACTTTTATGGCACTCGTTGTAAAGGAAAATGTTAAATGAAATAAATAACTTTAGATGGAGTATTGTTTGGATTAAGTGTAGTAGTTTTATTATTCAACAAATAACATATCACTGGGTTTTGCATATTGATATTGTTAGGTGACAAAAAAGCAATTGATTTGTTGATAAATGTGTTATTAATCTAGCCTGTGTTTTGGTGCAGTTTGGAAAGAGTTAGACGGGCAAATAGATAAGTTTAGGAGTGATTAGTTGCGTTTTGCAAATTCGAGGGTTTTGTTTTCATCTGAAGACGTACGCGCACACACACACACACATACACGTGTATATATGTGCTTGTATATGTTTTATATATATATATATGTGTGTGTGTGTGTGTATACTGTGTTATGAAGTATAGCACTCTTCCGGTTCCCCCTTTTGTGAAATGCACCGTTTCCTTTGTGTTCCCAACCGCGTTGTGAACCCGAGGCACCAAAATTGTATTATAATTCTAAACGAGTAAATGTTGTATTGAAAGCTTCATAACAACGTTTGTCTTCTCTTGGCCCGCGTCCAGGTGATTTTGTTCAGTTGAGGTCAACCTCAGTTTGCGTCTTGATTAATAATGATTTAAGTTCTCGAGGTTCTGGCGGTTCTTGTAATCGTAAACACTCGATATCCTAATCGAACGCTGTGGGAAGTGAGAACCCCTGGTAGGACAAAGCAAATTTTTTTTTTTTTTTTTGGGGGGGGGCGATGTTGGGTTGCCTCCCCGCCTGGTCAGGGCTGTCGAGAACCAACGCACTAAACCTGCACTGGGTCTTGGGATTCGTGTTCTGTCATAAAACAAAGGCATAAAGACCGTGTTACAATTAATGCAGTGCGTTAGCGGAAGAAATTTTTTGTTGACCATACAGGCACTTGAACCCTTTAGGAAATCATAAGAAACGCATCAAAATTTTGTGATCTATGCCTCTATTGAATATTGTTTTTTATTTCATTAAAACTATTGCTAATGTGATTATAATGAGAAATTTTTGTTTTGTAATTGTATCTGCAACAACCAACTTAGTTAATTTATTTATACATTGTGTACGCGTGCACACATTATATATATATGCATTGGTGTATGTATGTGAATTTACGTGTATGAACATAATACATGGTGGCAGGGAATGGTAGTATTTTAGTGTTTGGTGATAATGATTATGGTCGTGTAGCACGGTGCAAGAGACGGGAGTGGTGGTGCTGGTGTTAGTGTGCATGGCTATGGGCTTCCGTCTATGAATCAGGCTCGCCCGCCGCCCTTTCTCCCGCCCCCTTTCTCACACTTCCCGCCGCCGTCGCCGCCACCGCCGCCTTGGTCAGCTGGTTGTCGTGACGTCATGGAGCCGTCACCAGCGTTCCGCGCGACTGGACCGGTGCCAGCGCACGGGTCCTCCTCCTCCTCCGACGCCTCCACCTTCGACGTAGCTGCCCTGCCACAGGAACCTCTCTATCTCTTCGCCCTCCTCTTGCTCCTCGTCCTTCACATCCTCAACTTCCTTCTCTTCCTGTTCCTCTTCTTCCTCCACGTAATCCTGTTCCTTTTCCTCCTCCTCCAGCAGAAGTGGTCGTCATCGTCGAACATCTTTTCCACCTCTTCCCGTGGTGGTGGTGGGGGGGTGCCATTTCTAGTTTAATCACCACTTGGGGCGTTATTGTGATTGGTGTTAGTGCCAATACCGTTATATCTGTCACGACAGTTATCACCATTGTCACCAGTATCGCATTCACCACCACCAATGTCACCACACCACCATTTACATCACCACCACAACCACCACCATACCACCACTTCCATCACCATCGCGTCTCCAGCACCATTGCCACCACTGCCATTGACATCATTACCAATATCTTGTCCTCCATCACCTTCGCCTTTTTCTCTTAGCCTTCTCACCCGCACCCTCTTCTTCGCCCTCATCCTTCCACTCCTCTTCCTCCTCCTCCTCCTCCTGCTCTTCTTTCACTTCCTCTTCATCTTTTTCCGGTGCCTCTTCCTCCTCTTATTCCTTTTTTCTACTGCTTCTCCTCATCCTGTTCCTTATCCCTTCCTCTTCTTTCCCTGCTATCCTCCTCCCCCCCTTCTTCTCTTCTCTTCCTCCTCCCCCATTCCCCTCCCACTCTTCTTTTCCATACCACTGCCACCAGCACAACCACCAGCTGGTCAACCAGAGGATTTTTTTCCCCATTGGAATGGCATCTTCCCATCCTTGGTAAGGGTCATGCCTCCTCCATATGGGTGTAGTTACACACACACACACACACACACACACACACACACACACACACACACACACACACACACACACACACACACACACGTGTACATAGGTATGTACGTACGTACACAAATATATACTTACGTACATGCATACATATTTTTCCAACTAAATAAAATCATAGCGGAGAGGTCAGAACGTATGGGGGCTTAAACAGTGGTCTTTTCACACGAACGTGTTGGTTGGTACACCTGGGCCTCGGCTGGATGCTTTTCTCTCTCTCTCTCTCTCACTCTCTCTCTCTCTCTCTCTCTCTCTCTCTCTAAGGTGAGGGGGTCGAGCGGTTATATTTGTTGAAAGGAGGGAACAGCCCCCACCTCTCTCTCTCTCTCTCTCTCTCTCTCTCTCTCTCTCTCTCTCTCTCTCTCTCTCTCTCTCTTCTCACACGCACACACACACACACACACACACACACACACACACACACACACACACACACACACACACACACACACTAACACACACACCGTGGTGATGCAAGCCCACCTCTTCTGGAGTTGAACTCATGATAGAACGAGATGTGTGGTTTATAACACTCAGTTGATATGACGGTGTACATCAGAGTGGTTGAAAGGTGATCTGCAACTTGAACGCTGAGGGAGTTTAGACAAACTCATGCCCATGAGTTTCAGCAAAGGAGAAACACACACACACACAATCTCGGTTAGCACATAGTTAATCTGCTCTGCCGAGCACAAAACAAATGTGTTCAGCCATGTGCCGTCCCTTTCTCCCTCTCTGTGTTTTGAGCAGAAGCGAGATGGGCATGGGGACTTGAAGAGGAGCTGCCATCTGCGGACGCGGCGGCGGCGGCGGCAGCGGTTTGAGTTATTGACCGGCCGCGCGATCCATTAGCAAGGGCCCGCCCGTCCGGGCGTCCAGGCGGGCGGGCTCCCTGCAGGCGGTCTCCGCAGAGTACTTCCGACGATGTCCCTATCGTTGCACCGTTGGTTCTAGCATCGCGCGCGCAAGCCCCGCCCCCTGGCAACACGGACTCCTCCTCCTCGCCCCATACCTTGGCAACAAGAGGCATAGTCTCTGTACACAAAAGCTCAGACCCTGGCAACAAGAGGTTTCGTTGATATACACACAAACGCAGACCCTAGCAACATATCTCCGCTTCTTTGCATACAAGCCCCGTTTCTTAGCAACGCAGGCCCCGCCTCCACGCGCTTAAGGACCGCCCACTAAACGGCGTAGTCGCGCCTTTGTCGCTCTCAACGCAAGGCTCTGGCCATATAACCGTGAGAACTCGTATCCAGCATGAAAAGTTGTAAGCAAGATGGGCTTAGTCCCTCCATTATCATAAGGGATGCTGATGAAATTAATTGAAGTAGCCGACCGGACCCCTTTTTGTTCCTATTAATATATATATATATATATATATATATATATATATAACATAATTTCCGACAGTTGTCCCCGGACTCGAACACTACACAGGACTTGTACGTTAGCAAGTCTATGCTTCTACCAACCACGCTACTGAGGCTATAAAATTCTTCAACCTCGGGGTTAATCTACACCCGCAGGATTTGAGTCGACTGCTAACTGCCGTCCTAATCTCAATTGATGTTGAAGAATTTTATAGCCTCAGTAGCGTGGTTGGTAGAAGCATCGACATGATAACGTACAAGTCCTGGGTTCGAGTCCGGGGACAAACGTTCGGAAATTATGTGATAGACATCGTCGTCATTGGCGATTCCATTCATATATATATATATATATATATATATATATATATATATATATATATATATATATATATATATAGTGATATTGCTATGGAACCGGACTACTAATGGTGATGTACATCATGGAAGACCGTAAACCCAGCTGGGTCCTGGGTGGAGCGGACGTTGGCGTTGAGGTGACCTTTACTCGCCGGGCCCCGTAATCGAAAGTCCATCGATCCAGAGTCTGCCAAAAGAATCGTTCGCACTGTGTATGTCGCCATAGAAGGGAAAGAGGGAGGGCGCGCGCACGCACACACACACAATGTATATATATATATATATATATATATATATATATATATATGTATGTATATAATGAGAGAGAGAGTTGTTTGTATTTTCGATTGCAATGTTCAGAAAGAGATACATGCGTGGGACCCCATTCCCTCGTCTCCTTCGATCAATTTTACTTATATATTATTATTATTATTATGACTATGATAATAATTACTATTGATATTAGTATTATCGTCATTGTTATTTCTTGATATCCTCCTAGCACTATCCATTTTTCCATTCCCTTCATTGTTGTCGACACAGCAATCATGTGCCCTCACTTCTTTCTGTTAATGGAGGCAATTCCTTCATTTCCAATAATCTTTATATGTCATATGATATGGTGAACAATTTGGTTGCTGCCCTTTGTATTTTCTTTATATTATTATTTATTTCATTTATACATATATATATATATATATATATATATATATATATATATATAATTTATTTGTTTATTTATTTATTTATTTATTTATCTATTTATTTTTTCCGGGGGGGGGGTCTACACCGCTGCTGCATATTCGGGTCTGTGTAGGATCAGGTTCCCGTTTCTTTCTCTCTCTCTCTCTCTCTCTCTCTCTCTCTCTGTGTGTGTGTGTGTGTGTGTTCCACTTCTCTCTGTCTCTCGTACCATATAGTGGGACACCATTCTTATACCCGTCAACATCTCTCTATGTGTGTGTGTATGTATGTGTTTTCACTTCAATAACGCCAGTCATCGGGCTCTGTGCACCGGGGCTTTTGTCCCCCGTATAAGACCGGGCAACTGTGCATTCATCTGCCGGAAAGGAAGTCGTCCCAATAGGGCAGCGGCGTGGCCAAGATTCTCATTATGCCATCGCCGGCATTGTACGCCCGGCGCGGCCGGGACCCACTTCTGGCGCCGAGCTCTATCCGCGAGGATTAACGCCTCCCGGATGACTTGGAGGTATGCTCTGCTTCCGGGTGTTTCTTACCTTGCCGTGGACACCTGTGGAGAGGGCTCGGGGATTGGGATCTGGGGGAGGTTCCTTCCTACCCCCCAACCCCGTCCTCGCACTCCCGTCCAAACAAGATCGTGTACTGGAAAAATTAAATGTCAGAAGAATAGAAAATTTTCGACAGGGGAAAGTTGGGGTTTGAAGGTTTTGGGCTGTGAACTCTCTTTCTCTCTCTCCATTCTCTCTCCACTCTCTTTCTCTTCTCCATCTCACCTCTATTTCACCTTTCTCCTCGCCCTCCCTCCCTCCTTCTCTCACTCTCCCCCTCTCCCTCCCCCTCCCCCTCCCTCTCTCTTTTTTTCTCTCTATCTATCTCTTTCAAATTTAGCCGTAAACCCCGCAAAACTCTTCTCCGAAGTTCTTTTTTCCTGTAGACGATGTATTCTGAAGCCACGTCTTGGCCCGCTCCGCCACCAGAGATCTGGACTCATAACTGTGAAAGAAATGGCCAAGAGGCTGATGATCGTAATGGCCGTGGTGATGATGGTGATGAATGAGCGTATAGTGATGATGGCGATAATGATGGTGGCGGTGAATGACCGTGTCATAGAATAACGGTATTGAAGGGTGATGACGGCGTCCGAGTGTTCATGAGGATGGATGGATGGATGGTGGCATCGGCATCAACGGGAGTCCTAATGGTGATGCTGGAGACGGAGGGGGAGTACATAAGCGATTCCAAAGTCAGGTAAATACGCTATCTGTCTCTCTTTCTCTCTCTCTCTCTCTCTCTCTCTCTCTCTCCTTCTCTCACTCTGTCTCTCCGTCGACACACTCGACCTTTGCTTCTGCGTTCTTTCTCCATCTGAGCTCCAGCTGCTCACACCACCTGTCGCTCTTTCAACCAGCTGTGAGGTGGTGACTCCCTACTCAGAACGGGAGTTGATTGAGACCAAAGATGGGGTCTCGATCCGTCGCGGTCCCTGGTCGAGGTGGTGGCACTGGTGCCAGGCTTCGTTCACTGGCACGGGCAGTCCACGACGCTGAACACCCGTGTGCTTCGTAAGAGCCATTCATAGATAGAAGAAGGTGAGGAACTTACGCCAGGAGGTGCTGAATAGCTGGTCCCCGAAGCCGTCACCTTTACCCTCTTATGAACTTTTGGGGCTAGGAATCGGAGAAGAGTGCGGGATTTGAACCCACAACTGAGACTAATGCGAGACCAGCCACCTTCTGTTGGCGCTACCAGACAGATAGTTTATTGACAACAGGAAGAATATACGTAAGGAACATACTTTTATACATAAAAGATAAAAAAAAATATGAAACATTGCATAAGGATAGACAGCATTACAAAACCAAGGCTGTGTCGTTCTCCAGAGCGACAGTCCTGCAGTGGTCCCTCAAAACTAAATGCACATGTTTGTCCTTTATCTGAATGAAGACCTTTGTTACAAAGATCGTGAAGGTATGTATATTGTTCAAAGCATTAAGTGTTCAGACGGTAGTCGATAATTACCAAATGGTCCTCGTTACTTGTAGGGTGATAGTGGAAGAGGAGGAGGAGGTAGAAAAGGAGGAGGAGGAGGAGAGAGGAGGTGAGGAAGAGGAGCCAGGGTGATGAAAGGTGTGATGTCGCCAACGTCATCACCACCACCCAAGTCACGTCTCTTCCTCGTTATGACCAATTTCCGTAGAGGCCTCTTCGCCGCCCGTAGCCAGCACGCCCATTACCACCGCCTTAACCACGGGGTGGCGTGGGCGGCTTGGACGGGGCGTGGGCTCTATTTCGTGGTAGATCTGTGGTTGAGTCCAGTCACTCTCACGCCATGCAGATCTGGTATTTTTATTTATTTCTGGGTAGGTATGCGACACGCGCGCGCACACACACACACACACACACACACACACACACACACACACACACACACACACACACACACAAAGGATTACAAAGGCAGAGCATACCGACAGGAGACCTTTTGGTCCATATCTAGGTCGGATCCGAAAAAAAAAATAATAATAAAATAAAAAATAAAAACTATAATAATGTAAACAACAAATAAAATACATAAATGCATAGGTATAGTTAAATAATAAACAAACAGGTAAATATTAAATAATAATAAATTGACATATAACTAATAATAAATTAAAATCAGACAGACAAATGATAACAAAACAAAAACAAATAATATAAAGTAAATTATAATCATTACAGCATCTTGCTTAGGTGTTTATCTAAATGATTCTTAAAGCTTCGAACTGAACTACATTGCACTACCTGTGCAGGAAGTTTATTCCATTTATTAACTACACGGTTGGCAAAGTTGTTCCTACCTACTTCCAAATTGAATCTATTTCCGGACAGTTTGAGACCATTGTTTCTTGTCTGATTCTCATTCAATGTGAAAATTTTGTCACTTTTGATGTTGTCAATTCCCTTTAAAATCTTAAAGACCTGTACCAAGTCACCTCTGAGTCTACACTTTTTAAGGGAAAACAGATTCATATGTATTAGTCGATTTTCGTATGATTTATTTTTGATATTTGGAATCAGTTTTGTGGCTCGCCGTTGTACTTTTTCCAGTCTGTCAATGTCTTTAATGAGATTGGGTGACCATACGGAAACAGCATATTCCAAATGTGGACGAACTAACGATTTATATAGCTTGTTAATGAGTGATGGACTTTTGAAATCAAAAGATCGCGCAATGAGTCCTAGAATCTTATTTGCTTTCTCAGAGGCTGAAATACACTGCTTGGATGATTTGAGGTCGTTACTGATAATTACGCCGAGATCTTTTTCACTATCCACTTTTGTTAACGAATTTCCAAATAACTTGTAATCGTACTTACTGTTATTTTTACCTATGTGCATTACCTTGCATTTACTTGTGTTAAATTTCATTAGCCACTTTTCAGACCATTGCTGTAATTGATCTAAATCTTCTTGAATATGTAATTGGTTTGAGTGATCATTTGCCACTCCGCACAGTTTTGTATCATCAGCAAATTTGGAAACAGTAGATTTTAGTCCATGGTCTATATCATTTATATATACTATGAATAGAAGTGGTCCAAGAACGGAACCCTGAGGAACTCCACTTGTAACATTTTTCCATCTAGAAGTTTTTCCATTTAAAACAACTCTCTGTTTTCGACCATTCAACCAATTACTAGTCCAACCTAATAGGCTACCACTTATTCCGTGTAAAGCTAATTTAGTAAGTAGTCTTTCGTGTGGGACGGTATCAAAAGCTTTTGCAAAGTCTAGATATATTAAATCTATATTGTTTCTTTTGTCATAATTCGAGATAACTGTATTGTAGAATTCGAGTAAGTTAGTCACGCAAGAACGTTTCCGTCTGAAACCATGCTGGCTATCATTTATCAAACGGTTACTTTCTAAATGATGTTCAATAGCATCTCTGATGATAGTTTCCATTATTTTTCCTACGATTGAAGTCAAACTTGTAGGCCTATAGTTATTTGGCTTCTTTTTGTCACCTTTTTTGAATATGGGAGTAACTTTAGCTAGCTTCCATTCTCTTGGGACATCTCCGGATATGATGGATTTCTTGAAAATAATTTCTAATGGAACAATAATCTCATTTTTCATTTCCTTTAAGATTCTTGGATGCCAACCGTCAGGCCCTGGTGTTTTATTAACTTTGAGTTTATCTATACACCTTTTAATTTTTTCTTTTGTTATATTTACCGTAGTGAGTAAGTTTACCCTAGACTTTTCACAGGTTTCAGTTTGGAATTCACTTTGAGGTGTTTCGTTTACGAATAGCGAGCTAAAATAATTGTTTAAGATATTACACATTCCTTCATTTGAATATTCAAGTTGACCGTCAGCAGATAATAGTGGACCAATGTGATTCCTAACAACCTTTTTATCTCTAATGTAACTATAGAATTCTTTGGGATTCTCTTTGGATTTATCAGCGATGTTCATTTCGTATTGTCGTTTTCTTTTTCACACACACACACACACACACATACACACACACACGCACACACACACACACACACATATATATATATATATAAATATATATATATATATATATATATATATATATAGAAAAAATACTGGTAAATGAGAAACGTAGTCAGAACGTCTTCATCTATTTAAGACATTGTGAAATATTGCTAACATATATATATATATATATATATATATATATATATATTACATATACATGTATATACATTATATATATATATATATATACATATATATGCATATATATATTGAAGAAGAACCCACTGAGGACGATGCAGTTTTTATTCGAGTGTGAGGTACGAGCATAACCTCGGAGTACGAGGCTGAGGTCAGATGATGTAAAAAGACCTCAAGACTAATGTGACCTGTCAAGGGTGAGAGGTTAAGGTCTATTGGTGAGGAAGATTTCGAGGTTGAGGTTGAGATCAGAGCAAGCTCCACCTTGTGATCGAAGAAGTTATAGCTGAGGAACGATGTAGGCCACGGTTCGAATCCCGTAGTGATAACGAGGGCGTAGTGGTGTTACTAGTAAGGTATGTGTTAACTGTGGGTCAAGGTGGTGTGGAGATGGTTGAAGATGTGGTGTTGGTAGTGGGGTTGGTGGTGGTAATAGTGTTCAAGGATGGTGTGGGGATTAGTGGTGATAACGTGGATGGTGAGTGCGAATGGTAGTGTATGGATGGTAATGATGTAAGGGTCTGGATGGTGGTAGGTTGTTTGTGAAGATGGTGGTGATGATATTGGTGGTGATTGTTGAGTGGTGTACTGGTGTCGGTACTGAAATTCTCTGTGGTGGTCGCGAGTTTGCACGAGGATGGTGGCATTGGTGTATGTGACACATGGGCTACCTTAAAGTTGTTATTCTGAACACCAGTGGTGTGTTGGAAAGGCCTTCGCGACTCACAGATGTGAGTGTGTGTATGTGTGTTGGTAAAGTCTGCAGTTGTGGACACTTGTCATACACGCACACGCGCGCGCGCGGTCGATGGTGTTGTAATATCGCGCTCGACCGCGAATTCAGTGGTCCAGGTTTGATCCTCGCCCAAGGCTGATAATTTCAGCATTGCTACAATGCGAGGCGGTACTCCAAATGTAGTGGGCAAGGAGTTTGTGTATGTGTATTAGGTCAGTGCATTAGCCACAGATCTGGCCATTATGAACTCTGGGCTCTCATCCGATCACGCGTTTAACACGTGATCCAAGACCATGATGAGTCACACACTGTATGATTGTAAATGTGCGTGGTTCTGTGTGTGCGCGTGCGTGCGTGTGTAAATAAGTATGCCAAAGCTTCTCAGTCCCGGTTTGGCTGAGGAAGACCATAGGGAGGAGACTTTGCAGTTAGAATCCGAACGGAAACAAGGAAAACCGCGGGCCCAACCTTTGACGCAACCGGCCACGATCGTAGGTCTTATCCTTCACAAGACGTATACATGCACTGGCTGCAAACTATTTTGTCTCGTGAAGGAGAAGTCCCATCGTTTTTATTATTTATATTTGCTATTGTTTATTTAATTTGTGTTTATTATTTAATAGTTTATTCACTTATTTATGGTTGGGATTTGATATCGTTTCTCTCAATGAAATGAACAGGAAAGTCGGGGAAGCTGCCCTACCCCACTTTTTTTCTCTCTTCCTCCCCCCCCCACCTTTTTTCTACCTCCCTCACTCCCCACCCCAAATTGGGTATCGACTACATCAGATGTATATGTTCAATATGTTAGGGATTTTAGTGGCACCCTTAATGATCAGTCACGAAGTTTATATATATATATATATATATATATATATATATATATATATATATATATATATATATATATATATATAGAATAAAACCTCCACTCAAGGGATCACTTCGACATTTTACTTTTCAGCGTTTCATCTGCCCCCTTGAAGTCTCTCCTTTACCATCTCTCTGACTCCACCTCTCGGGAGCGACAGTGTCCCGCAAGGATAGAAGCGAAGATATCGCGAGCGGAATATTAATTCCTCTTTCTCGCTGAGGGACAGGAAAGGGTGAATGCACATCACCCCGTGTGGGAAGACAGCGACGCTAACGTCTGTGTACAAAACCCAAAAAAAAGAAAGAAAGAAAAAATTCCCATCCGCGGTTTGTTCCCATTGAGCTTTTGGTTTTCCCCCCTCGAGGTGGTCGGGACTGAAGGGGAGTGGGGAGGGGAGGGGAGTGGGGAAGGGGTGACGTGTTGGGGCTGCATGGAGTGGCACACCATAGGCATTTTGTTCAACACTAATCCAGATTCGTTTGACAGGGAGAAGGGAGGTAACATCGTCAGTATATATATATATATATATATATATATATATATATATATATATATATATATATATATATATATATATATATATATATATATCCACCGCAAGGACACGAACTTTTGCCTTCGAGTCATTGTGGTGGAGCTTATTTCCATTTGTCACAATGACACACAATATATATGTATGTATATTTATATATATATATATATATATATATATATATATATATATAATATGTATGTATGTATGCATATGATATATATATATATATACGCACACACACACACATTATATATATATATATATATATATAATATATATATATATATATATATATATATATATATATATATACATATGTGTGTGTGTGTGTATGTGTATGTATGTGAACACAGTTTCCCCCTCATGTCCCCTGAACTTTGAAGCATGGCATTTAAGGAATGCTAAAACAAAATAACTATAATGAAAAAGTGATGAACTGGTTAGCTATGAATGAAATGAACACGCATATTTTATGGTGCCTAACAAACCATCTGTGCCAGTAGGTACATTAGCACTTGGCACACATTACAGAGTTGACACTTGGTGTTGACACGGGCACATAGTGCGGATTGGCACGCGTGGGACGGATGCCATTGCCGTCTTTGGCGCCGGCACCATCCGTCGTTGGCGCCAATACTGACCGGCCGTAGTACTGGTACCCGTCATGGGCACTGGTACTGGTGACTGTCGTGGGTGGAGGTGGAAGCTGTGCACATGACAAGAAAAATCAGCGAACAGTATAATTAAGAATAAACAATGGTTTCAGGTGTAATTGTATATGAATCCACGGTATGGAGTCTAGGATGTTTCATATTTCTTCGCACGCCAGAAAGGGTATAGACTATAATTACCTAAGTTAATTTCCTTCCTCTGTATATATAGATAACCTTTACGTTGTATTAATGTAATGCAGTTTAATATTCAAACAAATATCGTGTAATACAAGGTATTGCACTAAGTGATACTCTATGACGTAGTCATTAGTGAAAAATATATTTGTATAGTAAAGACCTGGTGAGGCTGTAGGATCTTCTTCCATGACTATACCTATAGCTGTCGATGCTAATACCTTTTAAGAACATAAGAATAGAGGAGACTGCAAGGGACCATAGGGCCTACACTAGGCAGTACCATGCCCATGACCACCTATCATCTCCATCCGTAAAGCTAACTAACCTTCTTTTAAATGGTGCCTATTTATTTTCCACATAACACTGGCGTTGCCAGTACAAATATCTTCCCCTTGGCATAAGGAACTGGCAGGAGATTCATTACTGGCCGATGTTGGCGCACAGGCCTGGCATAATTAATAGTGCCAATTACTCTGATGGACAATGCCGTGTGATGCTACCTTGCGTGTTCTGCCGAGCACAGGCTGGTCATGTGGGCCTAGGATCCAAGAGGAGGTCGTGGAGAAAGAACCATTGATGCAACAACAAATGATAATAAAGGTGTTGATAGTTGTATAAAGATAATGAAAATTGTAGGATTACTAATGATAATGTTATTACTGATGCATGGGCGTCTGTAGGAATTTTTGTAGGGGTTGGGGCAAAATTAAAGAAATTATACATATATGGTTAATGGTATAAGGTTATATCAAGATACTTCAAATTAGCCACACAGCCATATATTTACATTATCTACATGAATTACATTTTGAATTTCATCAATCATACACTGTATTTTCCTTGCACTTTTTCCCATAAATTCCAGTGGGGGAGGGGCAATTGTCCCCTTGCTCCCCCCCCTGCGGACGCCCATGTACTGATGATTAATTTTGTCAGTGTTATATCCATGTACATGACTTGTTTTTAATACTGCTATTATTGTTGTTGTTGACATATTACAATTAATTTCGGCATAGCCATATACAAAAAAGACCCATGCAACTAACAATAGATAAATAAATAAATGCTTGCGACGTTGTCATAGATTTGCGATAATTAGGTGAAAATTTTGCCTCATGGCTTGCCACGGAGGGCACTGCCGCAGATGGCAAGGCTTAGTGCCACGGTTGGCACTTAGTGGCACCTTTATGTAGGCCAGCGCCTGGCCGGGCGACGCGGAAACGGACCCTATCGCTCCTATCAAGGCTGATACGAAAAAAAAAAAACTTGCCGTATTGGTCTGGGCAGTTTATACAGCCTCCCAGTTTAGTAACTAATATTTTATGATAATGATAATGTTTTATTATTGTGATTATTGTTACCGTTATTATTATTATTATTATTATTATTATTATTATTATTATTATTATCATTATTACTATTAATGTTATGAGCGGTGATTTGGTTGTACAATTTGTTAATGACGAGTAGAAATTGGCGTAATTTTACCCAAGAGTTGGACAAGTTATGCCTAGACCGACATATTTTTTTATGGATTTTTTAAAGTAAATACACCATGCACTAGACGCAAGCGTCTTGAACTGCCAAAGTCGAAAGTCTTCTTGGGACGGCCAGTCCACTGTCTTGAAGGATTGGAGTTCCTCAGGTCTCTCTTGGAAGAGACCCGCACCCCCCAGGTAACCGCCCACCTGGAATGAGGTACTATATGAATTGTAGGATGTTGTGTAGACTTAATTGTACAATTTTTTAACTGTTCCCAGTAGACTGAATGAAGGCCTGAAGGGTTTGAATTATTTTTACTAAAATATCTTTACTCAGGCTGCCGTCAAGTGATTTTTATTCAGTACTGGGAAGACCTCCAAGGATGAAGCTCGCTGACACGGGCAGACTGCCTCAGTCGTGGCCAGAGTGGTCAAACAGGAAGAGAGGGAAGGTTGGCGCCGTGGAGACACTTGTAATACTCGGCAGTTGGTACCGGTGAGGGGGCTCGAGGGGTACCGACACCTGCTACGCTGGCACCTGACACCTGCGGCGGCATGTGTGTACGTACGTCGCTTGGGGCACACTTGTATCCAGGTTGGTGACATAATTATGTTGGTTTGGCGCCACGAATACGAAATGAGGAGAGCGTCGCGACCTAAAGAACACTTAAAAAAGAAACAATACAAAAAATCGATCATCTTGAATCAGGTGGGTATGGGTGTGCATTGGTTGTAAGATATGGTCCTTCGTCTATTTGGCTCAGACAGAGGACAGACTGTTTTATTCAGGTTTCATGTCTGAAAAATATTTTGGTTTGTCGAGACCTTCTTCTTCTTCTTCTATTTCTTCTTCTGTTTTTTTCTTCTATTTCTTCTTCTTCTTCTTCTATTTCTTCTTGTTTTTTCTTCTATTTCTTCTTCTTATGTTTCTTCAGTGAATCAAGTGCACCTAGTTATCTTAGGGTTTTCAGCGCGACTGTTTGTTTCCAGGAGAAGACGTGAACGAACTTTGATCATAGGAGTAACCTACCATTAGGTGTAGGGGTTGGGTTGTGGGGTGAGGGGGGGCTGGGTTACTAGTAACTGGCACGCCGGTCTCGCTGGACACCGCCGCCTGGATCGTCCTTTGCCATTACAGCTGTAAAAATGTACAATAAACGAAAATTCAAGACTGACGATGTCATTATCGGTATTGATATATTATTATTATTATAATAATTATTGTTGTTGTTGTTGTTTTATTTTTATTTATTATTTATTTATTTATTTGTGTAATTTTTAGCTCCGCGTTGAAGCCCCAAACGCGTTTGTTGGCACGAGCATCGGGCACCTGTCACATTGGCACGGAACACCTGTTCACGTGTGAAACTACGACATCGCTGTAGAAGAGGGGTTCCGTAAACTGTTTTAGATTATTTTTACCTTCTTCTTCCTCTTATTCTTCTTCAACTCCTCCTCCTCCTCTTTATGCCAAAGTTAGCATGAACTTGAAAAATTGATTGGGAATAGTGATTTTGGACTCGTAAATATTAGCAATTTTGATAAGTTTGGTTTTGAGGGGAATAGAAATATGTGACATTTGTAAGCCGGATGGGGGGGGGGAGGATTAAACGCCGAGATGCCGCAGAGCCACACGCACCCTTCCCCAGCTCCCAGGCAGTTTAACAATCCATCTCCTTGTTCAAGCACGAGCTACGTAGAGTTCTCGGCCTCGGAGATGATCCTGTGAGCAGGTTAAGATGTTAAATTGCACCATGAGTATTGGAAGTGTTCCGATGCACAAACACAATAGTGATAAGTTTGAGTTATTTGGTAACTGTAGAGTTGGTAATATGTATGTATAATATATATATATATATATATATATATATATATATATATATAGTATATATATATATATATTTGACAAATTTACGGTAATGAATGGTATACTAATGCTGTTTTGCAGTAATTCTGTTGACATACATAGTTCAGGCGGATATTATTATTTATTATTATTATTATTATTATTATTTTTTTTTTTTTTTTGTCTGATTATTTTCTCCTGTACATGTCAGACTCTTACTATTTTTGGCACTCGCTGATTGTCTTACGTAGTAACCGGCATTGTATTGGGAGTAGACGCCGCTGCATTTGGTACTCCCAGGCTGCCTCCTTTGGCGCCAGCGGATTTCGCTCTTGACATAGATGACACAGTTGACACCTTAAGTGTAGTTGGCATCCGCGGGTGCCATTGGCGCCAGATTTGCTATTTACTGTAGCAGATATCCGGAGTAAGTCGATGTCTGTAGCTCGTGCCACAAGTGGTTTATGGGTGTAGGGTCTTGTTTCTGTCTTGAAGCATTGGCACCGATAGCTGGCACCCATTCTATGCGTTATATTGTTGTGGTTGGCACGAACATATGTTTAAGTTGGCACAAAATCTTGATCTGGTTGGCACGATCAGTTACTGAATTGTTGGCACAGATGTCTGCCGTTGGTGGCAGTAACCTCCATCGCTGTTGTTTTTGTTGTTGTTGGTAACAATCTTGGGCCTACTGGATGCCAACACTATCGACAATACGGACGGTCTGGATTGTGACACCTTTCACTGTTGGCCCTGGCATCCAGCCGAGTTAGTGTTGTCAGACTCTGGTGTCTGTTGTCACTGGTAACCACCAACCCATGACAACCATTGTTGTCAACGTATTTGTTGTAAGCATGTCCCCTCCTTCCCTGCCTCCCTTCCTCTCCATTCACTATATCCCTATCTCTGTTATGCATAGTATGTGTAGTTGATAGACGTCTACTATGCTCTTGCCTCCTTATTCTCTGGGCCATTTGTCCCTGTTTCATCCCCTCGTCCATGTCGTTAGCCCCCTTGCCACACATTGATGTACACAACCCCCCTATTGGCCGTACTTTTAAACCTTCCGCTAGCTTTGGTAGAATTTTACCTGATGTTCTCGTTAAGTGGATTTGGCTTATCAACTTATCTACAAAATCTACCAATATTTTTCGTAACTATAATTAACAAAGTTAATGGAGTTCTTTCCAATGATAGAAAGTGATCGCCTGGGCTGGCGAAAAGGTTTAGAAGTACCTCGGCCCTCAGTCTATACCTTGACCTTTTGTAAGACCCCCGTTTGGAGTATGGACAACTTGAATTTTATGTAGTCAGTAATCTAGGGACTTCAGTGAAACCCCTACGGACCAGAGCCACCCAGCATTCTTTTATGATTGGAGACTAAACTCTACTCGGGGTGAAGCATGCTCATCATTCTTAACTTCTCTTCATCCTTCATGCTGCCATCCTTAACTCTGTTAGTTAGCACCTCTGTGACTCCACCTCACCGGCGCTGTATCGTCCCCCAAGGGAAAGAAGCGCTGGGGATTTTTGTAATACTAAATGTTCTTTATCTGCGGCCCGGACGGGCATGATTTCAGACTTTGCCATTGGCTCTTCATCCGACTGCTTCCCCCCCCCCCCTGTTTCCTCCCAGCGGGATACGAAACGCGTGTTTAGGTGAGGTTGCTTGGGTGTGGTTTCGAGTTAGGGGTGGGGGTGGGGGGTCTGCTCCCGGGCGCGTGTTGTCAGGCGTCGTGATGTTGGCGGACGTGGGCGTGGAGTGTGGGTTGACAGGACTCAGGTTGGGGGTCAGAAGGTTGTGGTGAGCTGTGGTGCGGTATACAGGGTTTAGGTGTAGGGCTTAAAAACGCATGTGTTGATGTGGATGATTGATATGCCCTTCTGGGTGTAGGAACGATATAAAGGATATGTAGATAAAGTGAGTGGATAGATATTGTGTGTATGTGTGTGTGTGTATGCGCGTGCATATGCGTATGAAGTTCAGTGATACGGAGTTAAATTAGCCTTGTCATATCTCACATATTTTTCAACTCAAACTGGATATGTTTTAATCTCTGAATTAGTTGAGGTTGATATTACTCATGGAGTGGCAATATAGTCAACTGCCCCCGCGCGGGCCTGAAAGTGAACGTAGAGAATGTACATCATTTACATGTGGTATGAGCTGATAGGCTTGCACCACGAGAGAGAGAGAGAGAGAGAGAGAGAGAGAGAGAGAGAGAGAGAGAGAGAGAGAGAGAGAGAGAGAGGCCCCTGTACAATAATGTGTAGGTGGGAAGGATGAAGGGACAAATGTGTGGGTTGGTTGAGGTTGAACCAGCAAGGGTGAAGGGGGTGTGAAGGGAAGGAATCTTGGGTTAGGGAGTGTTAGGCTGGGGTGGGGGGAGCAAGTACGCCGAGAGAGAGCGAGAGAGAGAGGGGGGGGAAGGAAATGGAGGAGGAAAGGAGGACGACGGGCGGCCTGCCACGCGGTAGGCTCGAGGCTCGGTCATGCAGCAGCTATTGATTACGCCCCGACCGCGGCGGCGGCGGCGGCGGCGATGGCGGTGGCGGTGGCGTTGGAGGCGGTGGTGGTGGTGCTGCTGGAGGTGGAAGGGCGGAGGTTGTGGTCGTGGACATGGTGATGATGATGATGATGGTTGCTGTGCTACTGCTATTGCTTGTCTTTTAACTGGTTGTGTTGGAGGAGGACAAGGTGATGGTGGCGAGCAAGAGAAGGAGGTAGGAGACCAAGGGTGGTACTTGGTCAAGCTATGGTGTTGCTTAGTGAGCTGCGTCGGTGGTGACGAAGAGAGAGGAGGAGATGGTGGTGATGTGGTGGTGGCGAAGGAGAGGAGAGAGACTTTTACGGGTGAGTGACGGGATGGTGAAGATGAAGGATTATAAAAAATGTGGGGACGGTGGCGTTGTTCAATACCAGTACTAACGAAGGTGTGGGAGATGTTCATATTTGATGTACGCCTTGTATAGGTACAACTCCACGAAATCACCACCAGAGTTTAAATTTCCTTTCCAGCCAGTGGCCACAAATTATTTTATTACACAAACGAAGGGTATGTGTTGGGGGCGGGCCCTGGTCTGAATTTCATTCAAATGGATCGAGACCCCTGTTGGACCGCCAAAAAAATGTCATAATGAAATGAATAAAGTGTTTCAATGTTTTTATTTTATTGAGCGTCAGCCAGAATTAAATTACAAAGTCGTCCGTATCAGTGAAAAGGCCTAAATTTGTGGGAAATGGGGATGTATGTGTGTGATACATAAACTTACGTTCAAACTTACATCCATACACATACACCAGCCACATACATACATAGGCGCACACTTCTAGATGACTCAGTGTGGAGTGTGGATGAGATACATACATACCTGGTATATACATACATGCATACATACGAACATACATACCTGGTATATACATACATACATACATGCATTCATACATACATACGAACATACATACCTGGTATATACATACACATATACACAGGCGCACATGCTTGAAGACTGTGTACTACGTATGAACCCTGAGACTTGGGGTTGCGGGCGAACGTGACTGTGAACGTGCGCACGCACGTGAGGTGCGTGCGTGCTTGCACCTGGAGCATGCGTCAGGGTTCCGGCGTGCGCCCAGCGCGCGCCTGTGCGCGCGTGCGCGCACGTAGGGAGCCTCGTAGGCGCGTCATGTTAAAGAGGATGGTATGGCTGTGGTAGAGGCAGTTGTGTACTTGGGGTGTACTTAAAGAGGGGGGAGGGAGGGAGTAAAGGGGAAGAGTCGAGTCATGGGGGTGGGGGGGCTATTTCCCTTAGGAAGGGAGCGGGGGATGTTGCTGTCATGATCCCTTGTTATGGTGACCTCCCCGCAGCTGAAGAAAACCAACTGGTTTAAAGTCGAAAATTTAATGTTATTGTGCTGAAGGGGTGAGGCGTTGGAATGATTGATATGAGGGAAATCACCCTGGGCCGCAGCCAGAATAGAATGTGTAAAGTGTCCGACTGGGAAAGTATTTCTCAAAGTAGTTAAGTGCCATGCTAAATAATTTTATTTAATTTTTATTCATCTATGATATTTTTATTCAGAATGGTTCAAGACGTGTTGAAGCTCTGAAAAGTTGGTTTTACCTGGTTTAGTGGGAGACCGCCAGCGAGTTGGACCAAGGGTATGGTTCATTAAATTCCACGCTACAAAGTCCTCTCTAAGGGACTCCGTTCTAACCTCCTGATAGGGGGGGACCTCACGAACCGAATCAATCATTAAATCAAATGATATATTTTTGATGTGTTCAAAGGTGTGGAAGGTTGTACCTGGTTGAGTGGAAGGCTGGATGGGGGGAATAGGGGGCCGTGTATGCGGGAGGGAGTATGGTGGGGAATGCGGGTATGGGGGGAAATGAGTGAGGGATGGGAGAATTAATGTATAATTAGCCCTTCCACTCCAAGTGTAATGTTTTCTGTAGCAAACCAGAATGAAGTCTTTGGAGTATTTCACCTGTAGGGTGGTGTTAATCGAGGTTAGTTTAATCATTAGTTAACCCAGGCTCACAGAATGTGTCATCATCTTGAAAGTTAGTTTCTTTGTTACTTAGAGTGTGTGCTTGCGCGCATGTGCATATGTGTATATCAATACGTCTTCATTTGGCTATGCAGAGGAGAAGCAGTCCTGTAGGGGACTATGGTCGACAGAGTGGGAAGGCTATGCAGAAGAATGCAACCATATTTGCAAATTGGACATGAATGACATTTTCCAATTGTGTTTTCACACGCGTGCATGCATGTGTTCGTGAGGTTCCGTGCCGGCGCCAACGGCAACGCTTGTGGCACTCCACTTCAAGCACAGAGAAGCCAGAAGAAACAGCGCCTCAGTGAAATCAGCAATGGAGTCCAACCAGCGAGGACACTGCAGATACAAAAGAGGGGGTCGCAGTGCACCTTGCGCGACAAAAAACGCAGAACAATTAGAAAGACCAGCAGGAAGCTTGGGGGGGGGGGTCCAACATAGGCAGCATCTTTTCAAACGCGGGAGCTTGTCTTATTGATTTTAGTGTGTTGATAATGGCAAACGATTCAAGTCAACAAGGGGGGCGGGTGACCCAATGCGGGGGATATTAATGGACCCTGACTGCGGGCGGGTGGGGGCCCGACATCCGCTCCTTCTCTCTTTGGTGGTACAAGCTAAGTTTGTGATGTCATTGAGACGGATATGTATCCAGAATTTAAGGGAGTGTACGCCGAGAGGCGCTTAGGCGTCATTGGAGCCGTCACCTTTGCCCCATGTACTCAGGGTGCCAGGGCAAGTGGCACTCACCGGTGCCCATTGGGTTTGAACCTGGGTCTGCGCTCTGCGTGGCGAAGTTGTAAACAACGTGCTACAGCGGCACATTTGGGCATAAGATGTGGAAAGATAAAAGAAATACGTTATATTGTTCAATGTTCACTTAATTCTTTGACTTAGGGTAGGTTGGTACGTCGGTACAGTCTTGCGAATCATATATATATATATATATATATATATATATATATATATATATATATATATATATATACTGAGACATTGTGACAAGTTGAGGAAGGTGGAAAATTAAGTCGCGGTCTAGTTCCGAGTTGGGAATTTATTCCTGACCGGTTTCGCTCTACGCTTCTTCAGATGAAGTAGTCTAAAGCGAAACCCGTCAGGAAAAAATTCGCAACTCGGAACTAGACCCGCGACTTATTTTCTCACCCTCACATATATGTATATATATATATATATGTTACAGTAAGAACACGTACCTAGGGATTACGCGTAATCCCTGAATGTTTATTCAGTGAATACGCGTAATCTCCGTTTCACTAACCGTTTATTCAGTGAATACGCGTAATCCCCGTTTCACTAACCTAACCTAACCTTAGGTTAGGTTCGGTTAGGTCAGGTTAGGTTAGGTTAGGTTAGTGAAACGGGGATTACGCGTATTCACTGAATAAACATTCAGGGATTACGCGTAATCCCTAGGTACGTGTTCTTACTGTAACATATACATATATATATATATACATATATACATATATATATACATACATACATACATACATACATACATATACCAAGGCTTTTTCCCCCTTACAAGGGAGGTAGCCAAAAAGGAAAAGGCATAAAATCATTCCCACCCATTCCATCCCTAAATACACTCCACACCATCTCCACCCTCCCTCTTATCTTAGCACCTCCTGGATGACGGGTCATCCCTGCACCTTGTCCACTGCCCTGGGTCAGAAGCAGTGTCGCAAGACACAGCACATCCACAGCAAGGCCACTTCATTAAATCTCCATCCCCCCATGCATAAAAGGAGAAGACGGGGAGAAATCCCTTTGGGCTGCGTCAAATTTTGCTCACACATACTACCTCATCCCCCATCCCCCCGCCCATTCTACCTCATGCATCACAACATCATCCATATACAACCATTCTCCATCCACCCCTGTCTTCTGTCCTCTCCCGTCCTTCCTCAACAGACATTCCCATATATACATATATATATATATATATATATATATATATATATACATGTGTGTGTGTGTGTGTGTATGTATTTATGTATATACTGTTTATCCACACAGTGCTAAGGACAGGGTCCTAAATTGAGTGAAATAAATTAGCGGATGTTATTGTAGACACTATTCCTCTGAAGGGAGCCTAGGTAGAGAAATGGTGACCCGTTGTTCTCTAAGTGAATGCCATCAAGGGAATCAGAGTATGTGGAAGATGCCAGGTCTAGCCATTCCCTCAGATGACGTGTTGTGAAGCCTGGCTTCGCAGGATAAAGAATGTTGACGCCCCAGTGTGTGTGTGTGTGTGTGTGTGTGTGTGTGTGTGTGTGTGTGTGTGTGTGTGTGTGTGTGTGTGTGTGTGCGCGCGCGCGCGTCTGGTATGTAATGTGAGAGGTATCCATGCTAACAAGCATGGAGAGATTCAGCACCTGGCTGCGGGGGGTTGGAGGGGGTAAAGGGGTGTGTATGCCCAAGGTCAATACAACCCCCTGGGGGTTTGGGTCCTAAACCTCCAAGTTTTGTCTCTCAGGTGAGCGTGGCTTAATCACCATCTATGGGTGGGCAACTATCTGGCTCCAGTGGCGGACCCGTTAATGGCTAGCCTACTGAGCAGTAGGCCTGTGGAGGAAAGGGGAGGGAGAAGGATGCGTGAACAGTTGATAGAGTAACAGCTAATGCTTCGTTGTATCACTCTGGCGAAGGTTCTTGGAAAAGCATCGATATTACATGGACTTTACACTCACCATCTCCTCCTCCTCCTCCTCCTCCTCCTCCTCCTCCTCCTCCTCTCCCTCCTCTCCCTCCTCCATTCTCTCTCCCCTTTCCTTCCTTCTCTTTCTTTTCCCCGTCATCTTTCCTTCCCCACCGTTTACTACTCCCCCTCTTTACCTCCACCTCCTCCCCTCCTCTTTCCCTTCGCCTCCTCCCCCTCCCCCTCCCCCTCCCAGCATTGCTCCATCACCCCGCTGGGCGGGCGGAAGTGACGTCACCGACACCCGTTGTAGAAGAACTGGTGCCATCTCATGAGGCCCGACGACGTCTAATGACCCGAGGAGGGCTGAGAAAAATGGGGGAGCGGGGGGAAGGGGGGAATGCATTTGTCTCTCCCCCCCCTCCCCATTATTCCCCTCTCCAGCATCTTGTTACATCTCTCCCTCGATGGTAAAGGTTGTCCTGTCGTGGATGATGATGATGACTTCGTAACACAGTGCCATTGGTGCGTCTCCCCCCCCCCCTTTGTGGTCATCAGCTGAGAGAACCAGATTTTCTTCTTCATTTTTGTTTTCGTTTTCGTTTTCTTTGTCTCCGTCTTCTTTGGCTTTTTCGGTTTCTTGTTCTTCGTCATGTTTGTCTTCGTTTTCTTCTTCGTCTTTTCCGTCTTTTTCTTTGTTTCGGTCGGTGTCTTCTTTTTCGTCAACTTTTTCTTCGTTTCCTTCCTCTTTGTCTTCTTTTCCTTTTCCTTCCTCTTCTTCCTCTTCCTCTTTTTTATCCTCTCCCTGCTCTTGATTGTGCCCCGTGGCGCGCGCGCGCTCTCTCTCTCTCTCTCTCTCTCTCTCTCTCTCTCTCTCTCTCTCTCTCTCTCTCTCTCTCTCTCTCTCTCTCTCAGTAGTTATTGGCGCTCGAGTGCGTCTTTCTGGAACAGCCAAAGATTATTGCAAGTTCTTGATAACCAGGGTAGTTCTACCTTTGTTGGTGCATGTGTAAATGTATGTATGTGTATACACACACGCGCGCACACACACGAGAAATGAAGAGAAGAGGAGGAGAGCATGTATAGAAGTTGGAGGAGGAGGGATATAGAGCGCCAGGTACACTTGCATGACTCTTGGCGCCGCTGCCGCCGCTGGACCTGGCTCTCACAGGCCTAGCCTGTCCTTGTCCCCCCTTGACCAAGCCCTGACCAGTCCACACGAGACCAGGCGAGCCACACACACACACTCACACACAAGCCAGAATTTATGTGCTTATGCCTCTCTCTCTCTCTCTCTCTCTCTCTCTCTCTCTCTCTCTCTCTCTCTCTCTCTCTCTCTCTCTCTCTCTCTCTCTCTCTCTCTCTCTCTCTCTCTCTCTCTCTCTCTCTCTCAGACCAGCTAGGCCCATTCAGCCCACCCCCTCCTTTGCCAAGCCCAAGACCAGACCAGCCAGACTCACTCAGCCTTGCTAAGTCCACAGCCATGCTTAGTCCAGCCATGGTAGGCCAACGTCACTTAGACCACCCTCAGCCTCGAGCAGACCGGGCGGTGGTGATGGTGGTGCCTCGAGGTGGTGGTGATGATGAAGGTGGAGGAGTGTTTGCACAAGGTGTATCTAATTCACCAGTCTGTAGGTATATTGTACAAGGAGGCTGGTGGATAGTCATGGAGGTTAGTAGAATGTCGGGTGATAGGTAGGTAAATAGTCTAGTAAGGAGGTAGATAGGTTGCTTAGGTTAGTTGTCAGGTAGCCTCAATCGGTATGTAAGCTTGGGTAGGTAGGTACCCTAGTCTGGTAGTTAAAGTTGTCTGGGTTGGTAGGTTGTTTCGGAAAGTTAGTAGATGGTTTGTCAGGTAGATAGGTGGGTAAGTTGGTAGGCTTACCAATAGTGGACTGGTCGACTGTCTTCGTATATGGTTTAACTGGCTTGGGTGATTTTGTGGTTAGATTGGAGTATTGTCTGGTTGGTTAGGTTATTGGTAGGGTGGGCAGCGAGCTGATTGGCTGCCAGGGATGTTGGCTGGTTTGTTGGGTGCTTGGCTAGTTGGCTAGTCAGCGATCTGGTTGACTGGTGGCTTGGTTTATTGCGGACTGGTCGGCAGATTGACTACTTCGATGTTTGTCTAGGTGGTTGACTGGGAGGCAGGTAACCTAAGTGAGAGAAATAGCTGTCCGGCTAGTTATCTGAAGGGATGCCTGGCTAGTGAGGTAACTTGCTAGGTAAGTAGGTAGCCGGAAATGAAGGTAACCAGCTGGGCAGGCTGACGGATGGGTAGGAAGGATAGGTAGTAAGTAAGCATAGGGTCTGTCAGGCAGGTTGGCTTACAGGCAAACAGGCTGATAAGCAGTAATGGTCGGGACAGCTTTCTTCTGGTGGTATGGTAGCGGGGTGGAGGCAGATAGCGACTGTAGGCGTGCGGATAAATAATCGAAAGAGCAAAGTGGGGAAAGAAAGAAACAAGGAAACAAGTATACAGCCAAGCAAACAGGAAGGGGAAGGAAGGAAGGAAGGAAGCAGGCAAGCAGGTAGCACACAGGCAAAGGGCGTATCCCAAACATGTCCCTACGCCCACATCCCCCCTTCCCCCTGCCCCGACGACGTCACTCTCCCTTGCCCTGCCTGTCAGGGCAGCTCATGCTGCTTGTGGAGGTAGCTGTGCCGCTGCCGCCGGTGGTGGCGGCGGCGGCGGCGGCGGCGCTGGCCTGTTTCTAGGGCGGCTGGCTATTGATCGGTAGTTAGCAGCTCCCGCACAACAATGCTCCTATGGCTGGATGTGCAGGGCATGGCGGAGCCTTGTCGCCAACAGCTGGTGCTGCAGCTGGTTCGGGATGCCAGCTGAGCTAAAGGGAACGAAAAGTGGGGTGGGGGGAGGCATGGTGCTCCCAGGCCCGGAGAGGGCTGGGGCAGGGCAAGGCGTGTCCGTCCACTTGGGGGACTCTCTCAGCCGTCACCTGGAGTTCCTAGGTTCCTCAGCTGACGGGTGCCCACGCGTTCTGTTCCCGCACACCTGACCTGGACTGCCGCAGCACCTCTTTTTTTTTCTGGGAGGAGACTGTGCGCCGTCGCACTATCGGAAGAACATGCTTGCTGGGTTATGTAGTAGACTTTCCGTGTAGTGCGGGTGGTAGTAGACTATGTTATGTGGTCTGGGTGGTGTATTACCTTCAGGACTTGACTGTATAGCTTCTGTAAGCGCTTATCCCTTTAAACTCTTGATTAAATGTTATAGCGCAAATCGACCTCCTCGGTTGAATAAAGTACTGTAGACCGTTCTCCTCCGGTCTCCTCCGGTCTCCTTTGAAACGAGGACACCCCTGTTCCAGTAGCGACGATAGGAACTGGCCTCAGCACCTGCAGACCATCCTCGATAGCACCCGCATCATCTCCCACAACACCTGTCAGTCTTCCTTCACGGCACGTGTTCATCTCCCCCACCCAACCCAGTGGCTCTAGCACCTGTCCATCTTTCCACTACGACACCTACACACCTGCGACATCTGTCCGTCCCATTTTGTCTCTTCGTCCATGACACTTGTGCACCTTCACCGGTGTTATAACAACACCTACGCGTGTGTTATATGTCAATAGCTAGTCTGCCACTGACAGGCGTCTTGCACCTACTTACCATCTCCTTTACGACACCTGTGACACCAGCAGGTCTTTTCCCATATCATCCACTGGTCACCTTCAGTGATGACCTGATGACTGGAATGTGATGACGTAATGAGGCCCTTCGTACGTCATTACGAACACCTGCCTAATTTTTCCGTGTAACCTGACGGCATTTCCTCAAACACCTGTCAGATTTTCCCCGACAGGTGTTTGTCTTCCTATGAATAGGTGTACCTCTGTCTCCTTATTGCATTCCCCAGACTTACGACCGTACCTGCCACCTGCCCTCGTTGAACACCTGCTCACCTTTAACAGGTGTCCCAGGAACACCTGCACAACTTTGACTTCTTCCACTGCAACACCTGTTCGCGTTTGCGTTTTAACGCCGTAGTACCGGCCCACCTCTTCTGGTAGGACACGCATGGCGCATGTCTGGGTGACTCTTTGTCATCACTGCGTTCCCCTAATTGGCACTTGCTCCTCCTGACGGTGGCACTGAAGGGGAAGGAACACCTTTCCTTGTGGCACAGACGCTTCACCACCACAGTCACAAAGGCCAGTCATTACAGATGCCGCTACAGCCACCACAGTCAGCCACCACAGCCAGCCACCACAGCCAGCCGCCACAAACATCCACTACAGCCACTACCACAGCTAGCCGCCACAACCAGTTACTACAGCCAACATAGCCAGCCACCACAAGAGCCAGCCACTGTCACCACAGCAACTACATGCATCCACCACAGACTGTGTGACAGTGCATCCACTACGGGCTCTGGCAGCCTTCCACGGCGTTGGCTGCCATCTACTTAGCCGTGAGACTGCCGGTTTCGCAGTACGAGGTGCAGCGCCGACCCGCCCGGCCGGCCCGCGGCGGGGCTGCAGTGCTTACAGGGCCGGCGCCGGCACTTCATGACCCTTTTGCCACGGGGAAGCCAGGATGGCTCCGAGCGATTTTATTCAGCTGAGAGGGAGGTGGGGGTCTTATAAAAATGGAGTCCTGTGTGTGTATAGCCGAAAGAGAATAGTAATGAATTAATAAATAAATAAATACATTAATAGATAAATAAAAAATAAGGATATCGCCTAAGTTGGAAAAAGATTGGTGCCATTGCTCGTCTACATTATCCTAATTATTTTAACAGAAGATTATTCTCTTATAACGTGTTTTTTTTAACGATACGTACATTATTTTAATCTCAAAAGTATACTCCATATGAAAACAATGTTTAAAGATTATAAGAATCAGCACTGCGACGTGTGACAGTAGCATCTTCAAATGTATTGAGACGTGTATTTATGTGTGTGTGCGCGTAGGATGTGGGATGACGGGACTGCATTGCCTGGCCGGGGCACTTCTTGCGCACAGGACACCTCGGGAGTTTGTGTGTTTGTGCGTGTTTGCGTGTTTCTCCGTGGCGTGCTTACTAATTCTCGTGGATGTAATGGCCTGAAAAATGTGTTTTGTATCGCACTTGTTATGAGCAGGCGCGCCTTCGCGGACCTGCGCGTGTTGTGGAATGCGAGAGAGAATAAGAGACGCTTTTCCCCCACTGTAATTAGGTTGGCTACTGAATGCACGGGAAGATGTCTCCGCTGTTCCGGCAGTATTCAGAATCTTGCCACTTCCCGGTTCTTGCGAGGTCCCGGATCTGGTGAAGACCCGGAAATTAGTCCATTGTCGCTCCGTCTGTTGATTGAAGTCGCTTAAGGTGGTGTAAATGTGTCTTTTGCTGGCTTAGGATGTCATGTTTTGTTTCGGATGTTGTCCTTGTAAAGGTAGGCTCGTGCGTTCAGAATGTGTATGTGGTGCGCTAGGCATCAGGAGACCAATTGGTCTTTGTGCTTGCATACCGGTGTTCCTGGTTATAAGGATCTCGGAGAAAGTCCCGTTTATGTTGAGGTATTGATTTTGGCAAGGCGGACTGTGGGTGGTCATGGCGGTGTAACCCCTCCCTCCCTCTCTCCCCCAGCGCATGCAAGGGCCTCGTGCCTGCGGCCGTAGCCGTCACCTGTGCCCAATGTGGTCGGATAGCTTGGCCAGGTGGCAGTCACCCGTTGGGAACAGACCTTGGGACTATTCGAGTTGCGAGGCGAGATCTAGGCCTCCCACAGACCTGCGAAGAACATAAGAATGGAGGAGACTGCAGAGACCATTATGCCTGTACTACCCAGTTCCATGTCTCTTACGATCTGTCATCCATAAAGTTATCTTCTCTTAAAACAACCGATTGTTTCAGTGCTCACTTCTACATGGTTGCTAAAACTTCTTGAGGTCTTGTCCAGTCGCAGGAGATGAATAAAATCGCCTGAAGGCAGATTCAGAATGAAGTTTCTTTGGTCCATATCACAGAGGTAGAATTACTTTTATTTTGCGGTCTTGTTTTGCGGACTTACGAGGCTGTAGGATTTCAAGTCATGGAAACCCCTTGGTCAGGAGTCCCCCACGTACCTGAATGGAATCGTGTGGTCGAACCGAAGTATTTAATGCCCCCAGTGGTGCCTAGTTGGACGGGGACAGCGCTTCTTTCCTCGGGAGCAGAACCTCAAACTTCGAGGAAGTGGACCCAGAAAGGATAAGAGAGAGATCGAAGTCTCCAGTCGTGAAAAGAATACTACGTGCCTCTGGTCCGTAGGGGTTAATGTTCAGAGTGACAAGGAAGTTCCTGCTACCTACTAGTCGGGCTTGAACCCCACTTTTGCTGAATAAAGTCGTCCGGCGCCAGCCCGGATAGAATTAGTAGGTTACGACATCGTAGTGATAAGCTTGTTGGAGGGGAGGTTTGACAACGTCCATGACGTTTGGAATGATTGTGTCGTTTCTGTCACTTCTACATAGATGGAATTCGTTGTAGTGCAAAGCTCAGTGGAGAATATAAAAGTACAATATGATACACATCTAATACGAGTAAGTTTGCATTTAGCATCCTGAATGTAATTAGTTGTTCGTTAGAATCAAATATGTAAAGGGTGGGTGGACTATGTCCTGGGTTGGTTTCTAGAGAGAGAGAGGGAGAGAGCGCTGAGACTATCGGTTGTTTTAAGAAACGGTTAGACAACTTTATGGATGGGGGTGACGGGTGGCATTGGCCGTGGAACTGCCTAGTATATGCCTTATGGTCTCTTGTAGTCTCCTTCATTCTTAAGTTCTTATGAGAGAGAGGTGGGGAGAGTACAGGTATTTTGTAGAGAGAAAATAGAGAGGGGGTGGGTGAGGGGAAAGAAAAGAGAGTGGGGAAAATGGAGAGAGAGGGAGAAGGTAAAGAGATGAGGGAGTGGGAAAAGAGGGAAGGAGAGAGGGTGGAGAGAGAGAGAGAGAGAGCACAGGCATTTTGTATAAAGAAGAGAGAGGGGTTGGGTGAGGGGAAAGAGAAGAGGGATTGGGGGGAAAATGAGAGGGAGTGGGAAAAGAGGGAAGAGAGAGGGTGGGGAGAGAGAGAGTGTACAGGTATCACCCAAAGTTCTGACACCTTCATTTACACAAGTGTCACTTTCGTTGCTGAGCAGTTAATTTACAGGGTTGACAAGCACAAAATCACATTATTTGTTTGTTTATTTGCATCACAGTGAATCATGTAATTAATTTGCATGGCCCCCAGACGCGTTCGAAACCGATATGATTTCGTATCACTGTGTGTGTGTGTGTGTGTGTGTGTGTGTGTGTGTGTGTGTGTGTGTGTGTGTGTGTGTGCGCGCGCGCGTTTCAATGACCCAAATTACTCATTTGTAGAATATTGTCCAAAGCTGTGGAGGCTTATGTTCTTATGTGAAAATGTAGTGGTCAAAATAAACCGACCCGGTCTGGGCACTGTGGCACCGCTACCAGGACAGCTGCAATGGACTTCACCCAGTACATGAAGTGTGTGTGTGTGGGGGGGGAGATAATACACTATTAGCAAATGGATGAATGCTCCCAAAAACATAATGCTTATTTTTCATTGAAAAAATAGATATGGTCATTTGTAATGGCTGAGGAAAAAAAAACGTTCATTGTATTTTCCCCCTCTTCTTCCTCCTCTTCCTCCTACTTCTCTTCCTCCTCCTCTTTCTCTTCTTCCTCCTCCTCCTCCTCGTTCTCCTGTTATTCCTCTTCAGCCTCCTCCTCATCATCACTATCTCTTGTGCCTTCTCTGCCTCCTATTTCTTCTCCTCCACCTATTCCTTGTATTCATTCTCTTCCACCCATTCCTCCTCCTCTTCTAACCCCTGTTCCTCCTCTTCCTCGTCCTCCTCTTCCTACTCCTCCTCCTCTTCCCACTCCTCCTCCTCTTCCCACTCCTCCTCCGAGGACGGAGGGAGGCCCTACGGTTTGTTTGCAACAAATTCTTCCATGAGAAGATAGTGACGACCATGAATTGTTACTCTTGACTTGGCTCACAGAATCATTTAGGTAACACCTAAACAATATGCTGTGCTGTAATGCCTGCCAATAGTTGGGTTTGCTTTTTATATTAATTTCTTCGTTTATCTATTCTTAGCATCCGACTTAGTTATGGATCAAAAGGTCTCCTGTCGGGGTGTTCTTCCTTTGTAATCCAGAGACACTTGGGAGCGGTTCGTAAATGTCTTAATTTGTAATGGTTGGAAGAGATTTATTTATTTTTATTTATTTATTTATTACTGTTACTGATTATTATTATTATTATTATTAATTATTATTATTATTATTATTATTATTATTATTATTATTATTATTATTTACTTATTACTATTATTATAATATTTTCTTAAGTACGGCTCTTGGTCCAGCAGCGGCGTCAAAGTCCGTTTTTGTTTTGGGAACTGAAGAAATTCATGGCTGGTTTGGCTTCCTCGTACTCCCAGTTGAGTCACCACCGCTACCGCGGCGGCGGGGCGGCCCCCCTTGGTGCGGTTCTCAGCAACCAGAAAACAACGTTGAAAGGGTAAATACACCAGTCCAGGGATTTACTGGTCCCATCAGTGAGGAAGCTCGCGAACTGTGTGTGTGTGTGTGTGTGTGTGTGTATATATATATATATATATATATATATATATATGTGTGTGTGTGTGTGTGTGTGTGTACATACATATACCAAGGCTTTTTCCCCCTTTGGTCACACATACTACCTCACCCCCATCCACCCGTCCATTCCACCTCATGCTATCACAACATCATCCATATACAACCATTCTCCATTCACCCCTGTATGTGTGAGCAAAATTTGACGCAGCCCGAAGGGATTTCTCCCCGTCCTCTCATTTTATGCAATGGGGGGACGGAGAGGGGGGGTCGCCGATTTAATGAAGCGGCCTTGCTGTGGATGTGCTGTGTCTTGCGACACTGCTTCTGACCCAGGGCAGTGGACAAGGTGCAGGGATGACCCGTCATTCAGGAGGTGCTAAGATAAGAGGGAGGGTGGAGGGGTGTGGAGTGTATTTAGGGATGGAATGGGTGGGAATGATTTTATGCCTTTTTCTTTTTGGCTACCCCCCTTGTAAGGGGGAAAAAGCCTTGGTATATGATGATGATGATGATGATTTTCCCCCTTACAAGGGAGGTAGCCAAAAAGGAAAAGGCATAAAATCATTCCCACTCATTCTATCCCTGAATACACTCCACACCCCTCCACCCTCTCTCTCATCTTAGCACCTCCTGGATGACGCGTCATCCCTGCACCTTGTCCACTGCCCTGGGTCAGAAGCAGTGTCGCAAGACACAGCACATCCACAGCAAGGCCGCTTCATTAAATCGGCGACCCCCCCTCTCCGTCCCCCCCATGCATAAAAGAAGACGGGAAGAAATCCCTTTGGGCTGCGTCAAATTTTGTTCACACATACTACCCGCCCATTCCACCTCATGCATCACAACATCATCCATATACAACCATTCTCCATTCACCCCTGTCTTCTGTCCTCTCCCGTCCTTCCTCAACAGACATTCCCCTCTTCCCCAAAGCCCCCTTCACCCCATCCATCCACCTCATCCTAGGACGTCCCCTCATGTTCACTCCCTCCACATCTGCCTTCCATACCTCTTTTACTAGTCTTTCTTTCATATATATGTATATATACTGTATATACCTGTATATTCAGGGTGATCCAATATATATGTATATGTATATATACTGTATATACCTGTATATTCAGGGTGATCCAATATATATGTATATGTATATATACTGTATATACCTGTATATTCAGGGTGATCCAATTTTTTTATAACTGCATTTTTCTTACAAATAAGTGTGTGGAATTTTAATACAGTATACAGGAAATAATAGAAACTAATTATCATTAGTTTTTATCGTATTCTATATATAGTATTAAAATGACATGCATGTATTTGTAACAAGGAGACCTGCATTGAAAATTAAACTCAGTGACTTTTCGACACACTTACCACAACTACCTTGCTAACAAGGTAGTTGTGTTACGTCGAGGAGGTTGTCATCTCTTTATAATGTCGAGGAAGTCTTTTATGTAATAGAAAAAAACTTTGGGTGTTTTCTCAGAGTTGATGTGTAAGATTTGGAAAGAGCAGAAGTAACAATGAAACGCACAAATAACCTCTTGGAATATGAATAAGATATGATGCAAGAGTGTATAAAAGAAAGATGTGTGGTTACTCTTACGCTGTTGGTATCAAAATAAAAACTAAGTCGACGTGATAGGAGCAGTCCGTTGTGGGAGGAGTTTATGTGTCTTCCTCCTCAATAGGTGAGGTGAGCAGTCAGCCAAGATAAGACCTCAGCAAAACCATGTGTGACTTTCTCTGTCTTTCCTCTTGGCTCGTTAATGATATAGATGATAATGCATATAATATAATGATATAAAATGTTATGCACAGAAGTTTGCTTGTTCATTTTAACAAAAGTTTCTGACCATGAAGCGGCAGTATGACGTCATGTTTGCGTTCGTGCGCGCATTCGTAGAACGTGAAACACGTTTCGTTCTGACTTTGTGTGATATATTTATCTTGAGCGTATAAGAACATCTGTAGATTTCTAATCTTATTTTTATTTAACTGTTAAATGACCAAAAAATAACATTACCTCTGATATTGTCAACTCTTTGGGGGAGTGACGGAAGGTTACCAACGTGACGACATGCGCAAGCTGCCCTGTTTTATGCCTCGAGTGCGCAGATCTCCATATTTCATTTCATAAGGGACCGTGTTAGATTACTCACCAAGTGGTGATATGGAGGCTTTGGTGAAATATAAATCCTACAGGGGGGAAATGTAGATATGGCGAGTCGTTGGTAGTTAGATTTTAAAATTGGGTTTTAAATTTTGTGTTAATAAGCCGCACGGAATGAAGTTGTCATTGACGAGACTAGACAAAAATGGATTGGGTCGAGTAGTCTTCTACATAAACACGACAGAGATGAAACAGATACACGATCAGATAAAACAGCTGATGTCATATGTATAACAATAGGAACGGAATCCACACACACATATACTCACACACACACACACACACACACACACACACACACACACACACACACACACACACACACACACACACAGACTCACACACACACAGACTCACACACACACAGACTCTCTCTCTCTCTCTCTCACACACACACACACACACACACACACACACACACACACACACAGACTCTCTCTCTCTCTCTCACACACACACACACACACACACACACACACACACACACACACACACACACACACACACACACACAATAGTGTCTGCAAAAACCATACACAAATTTAAGAGCAAACTAGACATTGCGAGATACAAAGACGGGACTCCACGAGCATAGCTCCCCTTCCCGGAAGATACAACTAGGTAAATACACACACGCACGCACGCACGCACAGTATGTCAGGTGGAGAAGCTCCTAGTGGCTTGATGGTGCGCACAGTGCCTGACCATCATGCACTCTCCGCCACCATGGAGCGAGACACTTGCTACGTCATAGCAGTCATGCAGAAGCGCAGATACGAAGCTGCCGTTTGATGCTGTTGACGTAACGGCTACTGGAATGGGTTGGCTGGCTGGTGCCAAGATACACATAAGTTCATCATAATCATAAAACATAGGTTTCTCTATTTTCGCATGAAGGGACGGAGAGGGAGGGGAGGTTACCATGTAAATGAAGCGGTGGATGACCTGCTGTGGATGCCCTGTCTTGCTGTGTTGCCTCTGCCATGTGCAGTGGGCGAGAGACAGGGATGACCCTTCATCCATGAGGAGTAAAGTGAGAAGGGATCAGATGGGTGACGGATGGGAGTGGCATGGGTGAGGGTAGGTGCATGCCTTGAGCTGGCTACCATTCTTGTAAGGGGAAGAAGCCCTTGGATATTATGTCAATTCTTCAAACTTCAGAAGATCGTGGCATCAGAGGCAGCAGCTGAATGGAATCCCCTGGCGCCAGCGAGGAGCAGCGAATGACGAGGCGGATTAGCATTCAATGTGTATCGTTTGAAGAGTGACGGTTCCCGTGGACTGATTTGGCTGTAAATGTAGTAGTGCTTGTAACACATATAACGCCAACGATATGGCAAAAACCATGACGAAAATTGGATCGATATAGCAAATACAGTGCTTTAGATACATAATGTGGTGACACATAGGTACTATTGTTTGTCATAGAAAACACGCAAGCACACACACACACACACACACACACACACACACACACACACACACACACACACACACACACACACACACACACAAATCGTACTTCTTGTGATAAGTATTTTCGCAAAATTTATTTGAAGTTGCCGCCACTTATAATACATTTGATATTGCTACTGAAGCCGCTTCCCAACGTCAACACCAATTTCGGGAAGGCCTTAGAGATGTCGTAAAGAGATTGTCTTGGTGGTTGGCTTTCACCACCAGATTCCCACGGTTCCTCCGTTTTTATTATCGTTGTCTTACAATAAGATTGATTGATATATATGTATATATATATATATATATATATATATATATATATATATATATATATATATATATATACATATGTTGAGGTGTGAAGACAGAATGAGTGGAAGGGTGCTGAGTTTAAACGCCAAGAATCCGTTGAAGTTTTATTTCTGACGTTTCGTCCAACTAGGACTTCTTCAGAAGAAGTCCTAGTTGGACGAAACGTCAGAATTGAAGCTTCAACGGATTCTTGGCGTTTAAACTCACCACCCTACCACTCATATATATATATATATATATATATATATATATATATATATATATATATATATATATAAAAATATATATCTATATATATAGATATAGATATATATATATATATATATAAAGATATATATATATATATATATATATATATATATATATATAAAACACGCCCAGGGCTGAAATAATTTCAGTATCGCTGCTCTGCGAGTCGTTCCTCCAACTCGTGGGCGGGGAGTTGGGTGTGTGTGCGTGTAGATCACAGCATTACCCATGGGTCGGTCATATAGTTATGAGCTCTGAGCTCTTTTTCGGAAGGGAAATCGCTGTCGATCACAAGTCCAACATGTGATCCAAGACTATGTTGCATCACACACGACGAGTTTTTGGGTAAGGAATTAGTGTTGAATAGTTTCCCTCTCTCTCTCTCTCTCTCTCTCTCTCTCTCTCTCTCTCTCTCTCTCTCTCTCTCTCTATATATATATATATATATATATATATATATATATATATATGTTTGTGTGTGTGTATGATACGATCTTCATCCTATAAAAAGTAAGCCGCTCAGGCGAGGGTTCGAATCCCAGTAGAATAGTTTATTTCCACTTATATATATATATATATATATATATATATATATATATATCTATCTATATAATATGTAGCTTCTTCTCTACCTCCCTCTCCTCTCTCTCTCTCTCTCTCTCTCTCTCTCTCTCTCTCTCTCTCTCTCTCTCTCTCTCTCTCTCTCTCTCTCTCTCTCTCTCTCTCTCTCTCTCTCTCTCTCTCTCTCTCTCTCTCTCTCTCTCTCTCTCTCTCTCTCTCACACACACACACACACACACACACACACACACACACACACACACACACACATTCATTCTAGGTTTAACCCCGTAGGGATGCGTGATGTAACGGTTAGATTACCCGATAGCTTCCCGAAAAGTCCCTCGCGTTCCTAGCGTGTATCAGTCGACACTTGAAAACGAGTTAGGCGAGATCAAAAGATGAAATATAAAGATATAATTACAAAATAAAAGAAGTAGATGAATACATACAAGTATGGATTGGTGACTAGTACGAGATGATTGGGAAGGATTGTATCGTTATAGCCAGCGGTTCGCCAGCGGTTTTGTCCTTATGAACACTATCGGGCTAATGTGGGGAGATTATAGATTGTGCTCATAACGATGATTGGAGTCTCCTTCTACTTGATAAATAATTCACCTCATTTAGTAAATTATTTAGAAGTGGTTAGCTTTACTAAAGGTCAATTGGACTTGGCTGAGTTCGGTTTCTGCTTGCATGAGAGGATGGGAGGAGGGATTGACCATGCGGGGGGGGGGGGTGATGGAATGGGGCACGGGGGAGACCATGGTGGGGTAGCATGGGACAAGGGGGAAACTATGGGGGATTGAGAATGGGGCAAGGGGGAAACCATGGGTGGCGGGGGAATGGTAGTGATGGGCCTACGCCAGGAGGCGCTGAATAGCTGCGGCCGAAGGCGTCACCTTTGCACTATTATCCGCTTGGGCTTTTGGAGCAGGTAACTAACAGACACTGCTGGGAATAGGAGGGGAGTGCGGGATTCGAACCCACAATTTTGCGAATACGAGACCAACATGCTTCCGACGACGCCACCAGCGGACTCAAGAGTAGTTTGTAAATCGACCATCTTTCGCATACAGTTTTTCCTCATCTTTTATATATATATATATATATATATATATATATATATATATATATATATATATATATAAATTGAATGAATGTTCTAACGCATTGGTAAAATAGACTGAATATATGAAGATACGTATATTGCGATCACTGATCCTCTTCAACGTGGTTTTACAGAGGGTGGGATATTCAGTGTATATATATATATGTACATATATATATATATATATATGTACATATATATATATATATATATGTGTGTGTGTGTGTGTGTGTGTGTGTGTGTGTGTGTGTGTGTGTGTGTTTAACCAACATCCATTTTTAATGGCGTTAATAAAAATGTAATGCTATTATTTTTTTACCGTGCAATTGATTAAAGTAGGTAATTACTTTGTTGCAGAACGATGTTGCAGTCAATTGCAGTTTCCCAGAATCTTGGGATTGATTCCTGTGATTACGAGCACTAGTTATGCTAAATTGCAAGGTTCCATGATGTTGCAGTCCCGCACGCGCGCGCGCGCACACACACACACACACACACACACACACACACACATACACACACACAAAAACACACACACAAAAAACACACACACACACACACACACACACACACACACACACACACACACACACACACACACACACACAGGGAGAGAGAGAGAGTGGTCCGTGGACCTCACTGGACCACTGATTGGTTATTTAGTGATAATGATGCAGTGGTCTCTCTCGCTGTCTCTCAGTTTCTCTCTCTTCCCCTCCTCTTTCTTTCTCTTTTTCTCTCTCCCTCTCTCTCCCTCTCTTTTCCTCTCCCTCCCTCCTGTTCTCCCTTTCCCACCTCTCCCCTCCCTCCTTCCTTCTCTCCCTCTCTCTTTCTAACTCCGCCGTCGTTAGCATTGTCGTCATTATTATCCCTGTTATTGTTATTAACATTGTTATTTAAGATCGCCAGTATATTGTTACTCTGCTTGTCTCATACGAAATAACTTTGGATTTCCTCAATGGCTTGTTCTTGTACCCTTGCAAAACACATACGGGGGTTGGGGGCTGAGGGGGGGAACTCTCCCCTCCCCCTTCCCCCACACGGGGGTTGGGGACTGAGGGGGGAGAGGGGGGAACTCTCCCCTCCCACTTCCCCCTCCCGCCTGGGCCAGTGTTGATAAGGTCGTGATCCCGCCAAGGTCCAACGCTCTTCGTGACTTGTTTGTATGGCCTGGTGTGTCTGTGTGTACGTGTGTGTGTGTATGTATGTATGTATGTATGTGTGGGTGGGTGTATGATCTGTTTTGTGTGTGTATGATCTGGCTGATCACGTGTTGGACTCGTGATCGACAAAGGTTACCCTCCTGGATGAGATGCACTCGTATAAGGCCCAGTGTGTAGGTTATTGTTTTGTGTATGAAAGAGAGGGAGAGGGAGAGAGATACCTCTCCTTAGGTCCAAATTGTGATGAACTCCAAACACCTTCAGTCAGTAGTATAGATTGAATAATTTATTTTTCCATATACCCAGATAATTGTATTCAGCTGGAGGTGAGAGAGAGGAAGGGGTGGGGGCGGCATTGAATAATGGGTCCTCGAGAAGGTTGCAACCCCCATTCATTGTCTTCACCATTATCATATGCAAATGCCGATGAAGGTAATCGAGTCATGTAAAGGTCGCGGTAATATTGACATCAGCCTCCTGCTAATCCTTAATAAAACCTTAACAGAAGCCTGGGCATGTACCAGGTGGTCACCCTGTGAACTGGTAATTACTCAAGATATGTGACGTCATAGATGTGACGTCACTGAACGGCCGAAGGGCAGGTCGTGGTAAGTCTTTTTGGGGAGGTGGCTACCTGTTTCTGTGCCAACTGGGACAACGAGTTTGGCGAGGTGTCGGTAGACTTGTGTTGTGTTGGTAGGCTGGCCTTGTATTGGTAGGCTTGGGTTGTGTTGGTAGGCTTTGAGTTGTATTGGTTGGCTTGCGTTGTGTTGGTAGGCTTGCGTTGTGTTCGTAGGCCTGTGGTATATTGGTTGGCATGCTTTGTATTGGTAGGCATGCATTGTATTCGTGGGCATACATGGTATTGGTAGGCTTGCGTTGTGCTGGTAAGACTGCTACGTTATAAATATATATATATATATATATATATTTATATATATTTTCACAGCTATGTTATTTTTGAGTTTTCGATTGTTATTTGGCAAGATAAGGTTAGGAATTAGGTTAGGTTGGGGAACTTCTAGGTCACACGACCTGCTAACGCGGGGTCGATTTTGTGAAAGTGCGAAAAAGTTAGTTTAACTTAACTGGAAAGGATTTATTTGTTATTGTGCAGGATTGTTGGGGATTAAGGTAGGATAGTATAGCTTAGCTTTGCTTTGCTTTGCTTAGCTTGATTAGCTGCTAAATGTTTGTATATTGTTCTTGAGAATTGTTGGGGATAAGGTGGGGTTATGGTTAGGATAGTTTAGTTCATCGGACAAGGATTCATTTAGTGTTTTGCAGGATTGTTGGGGATTAGGTGAGGTTAGGTTAAGATATCTTAGCTTAGGTTAGTTACCTAGTATTGTTGGGAATTAGATGATGTTGATTTAGGACTCATTAGGTTAGCTTAGCTATCTAGGATTCTTGGGGGTTAGTTGAGGTAGTTTAGGATAGTTTAGCGAAGCGAAGCTTCATCTGATTTGTTTATTATTTTGGGTGATTAAGGGAGGTTAATATTGCTACCAAGGTAAAATTGCACAGGAAGATTCAAACTCTGTTTTGATACGAATGTGCTGATCTCGTATTACCTTAGGTGTCGGTTCGAATCCCGCACTTTTCTCTTAGTCTCAGCAATGTCTCGTACCTGGCCCAACATTCCAAGCGCATACAGCAGAGGTGACGGCTTCGGCCGCAGCTACTTAGCGCCTCTTGGCGTACGAGTACGACTCGAAACGAAATGGCGATCTCCGAAGTCAAGAGGGAGAACTTAAGCCATTGTTATGTGGGGTTCTGTATGTGTGTGTCTGTGTGTTAGGGGGATATTAATTAAATCCACTGACGAATTGCCCCGAATCCCTCGACCCAGGAGGAAGGGGGATTAACTGCGTGAATAGAATTGACTGTCGGTAGCCAATGCATGGAGCACATTCACAGTAAACATATATATATATATATATATATATATTTTTTTTTTCCTAGTGTCAAGGTTACATTTAAACCACACCACCTTCACCGAATTAAGATCACTTGCTGGCAGACAGTACAAGGTTAAAAAAAAAATGCAACCGCAATGGTGATGAATCAATCATCTAGTTGAGGTCTTCCTTCTCTTGACATATATCTAGACTGGCCGTTGCTTCCCCGTCCGAGTCGAGGGAGGCGGGGCCCGAGGCGTCTGGGGACCTAAGGCGGGCCCTTAGTATAGCTTGGCAGGGTCCCTGGTGCCTGCCTGCCTGCCTACCTTCCTGGCTGGCTAGGGCGAGTGAAGGCCGTAGGCGGAGAGGGAGGGAGGCGAGACCTATTACTCTGGCTATATAAAGTTGTGACTTGTGTCGATGAGCCCTTCCTTGTATTCAATGTCCTCCTCCTACCCTTCCCCTATGTCCTCCTCGGCTTCCTTCAGCCCTCCGCTCCTCCTCCATATCCCCCTCTATGTTCTCGTCTTCCTACAGCCCTCTGCCCTCCTCCTCTTCTTCCTCCTCCTCCTCCTCACTTTGTTTTCTGTCTACTCTTCCTTCTTGTTTTCAACCTCCTTCCTCTTTTGTTTTCTGCCTCAACCTTCCTCTCCCACTCTCCCTCCTCCATCTCCTTTTCGTTCTTGTTTTCTGTATTCACTTTCCACTCCTTCACTTCTCCTCCTCCTCTCCCTTCCTCATCCCTTTTCTCTTCCTTGTCGTCTTCCACCAGTCCCCTTCTCTTCCTTCTCCTCCTCTTCATACTACTCTTCATCCTATTCCTACTTCTACTCCCCTCTTCCTCGTCGTCGTGCTTTTCCTCTTCCTCCCCCTCTTCTTCCTTCCCCTCTTCTCCTTCCCCTCTTCCTCCTCCGCCCCTCCCCCCTTTGTCTCCCTCCTCCTCAATGAGTGCTCCCATTCCTATCCTATGTAACGCAAAAACTTCACTTTGGGCGCAGCTCCGAGGGCGAACAGGTGTCTTCCTCAGTCGACCCCTTCACCACACGCTGAAGAAACCTCCGTATGGACATGCAGTGGCACCCCAACGGACCACCGTTACTTATCATTCTTTCATGATTGGAGACTCAAAGAAAAGTGCCTGTCTCATTTGACTTAATTGTTCTTCCAGATGCCTTCGTTAAAATCTCTCCTTCACCCTCCCTCCAAGGATAGAAGCGCTGGTCATCGATAACGGAGAAGGGGCACCTGTAGTGCCCGGGAGGGAGGGGGCAGAAGCTCTCCTGGGACGAGAGGCCAGAGGGGCGGCAAGGAAGGGGGTGTCCGCAGGCGCCAACCGAAGTTGGCGCCGTGCCTGTCGTGGTGCCCCCATTCCCAGTAGAAACGATGCCGGCACGGTGCCGGTAGTGGGCGCGCGGACTCCCCTCCTCCTCCCCCCACATCCTCTCACGGCACTACTTGCCCCGTGGCCACGTTCAGGGCATGTGCTCGGGGCTGGGTCTACAGCAGAAGGCGCGCGCGATCTCCCCAAATGAGGTTCCTCCAAGAGTGTACCTGTAGTGTCCACCTGACCAGCTGGAGTGTTTGCTTGAGTGCCTTAAGTCTCAGCTTGGGTTCTTCGGGAGGGAGTGTTTCCTTGCCCACCTCGAGCGGAGTGCCAGGGCGCGCAGTTCCCTTCAGCATTAAGGGAAAGGTACCCACGACATGAATCCCCTTAAAAAATGAGGCCCTTCCCAGCTTTCTAACAGCGTGAGATACTTAATGCTCGTAGAGTGAGATACTCGCCACCAAAGTCACTCACGCGAATTAGTTACCTGAAGACGTGAGGCATCCCCGCCACTTGTGTTGTTAGATGAATTCAAGCCCGGAGACGCTTTACTGCGACTAAGTCCGTCATCTTTGGACTCTGTTCGGACTTTCAATAGTCGTTGGGGTCGAACCTGGGATCACCCGGTGTAGAGTGAGATCGAAACCAATGTGCCACAGTGGCATATGTTGACCATTCTCTCTCTCTCTCTCACACACAGGACGTAAGGTATCCCTCACCTAACATCTCTGAATTTTCCCATCGATGTCAGCCAGCTGGGCGGTGGGGGGAGTGGGTGCATGAACATTCGCTTGATAAAAGTTCTTTTGGGGTCGCGCAGCCCAGACTTGCAAGTCCGGAGAGCAGGCCCTCGTGCATACATCTCCTTGGCGCGCGTGCTGCGGCGCACAGACGCGCGCGCGTGTGGTGGCGGTGGCGGTGGTGGTGGTGGTTAAGTTGTTGACGTCGGAAGGCACTGGCGTAAAGGTGAGCTTCCCAACGGACCCCCACGGCAACTGTTTCCATGGTACCGCCGACGCGCGCACGCACGCACGCACTTAAGTCTCTCTCTCTCTCTCTCTCTCTCTCTCTCTCTCTCTCTCTCTCTCTCTCTCTCTCTCTCTCTCTCTCTCTCTCTCTCTCTTTCTCTCTCTCTCAGCTGCCACTTTCGCCCTCACCGTCCACCCCACTTTCTACTCACGTCTCTCTACCAGCCTATTTCTCTCTCTCACGGGTCTTCAGCCACCTCTCTGAGTCTCACGTCCTGCATCAACGCCACAGCTTCTCATCGTCGCCACCCTCACGCTCATCAACTTAAACAACTTGCTCCTCCTCTCACACTCTAGTCATTGCTTCTCACGATTTCCCGGCAACCTCTCACTACGGCCCGCCTCTCCCCCTCCCTGTTCTTGTAGCTGAAGCAGCTCCCTAATGACAATCCGCAATTGGAATTGAAAGGAGATCGCCTACAGGGGACGCGAAGGTCTACGTGATAGGAACCTTAACATACGATCCATGCACACACATGAACGCACGCACTCACATTATACCTCTCTATCGCCCCTCCTCTCTCTCTCTCACTCTCTGTCTCTCTTTCTCTCATTATCTCTCCTCTCTCGCCTTCACGTCACTCTTTACTTCTCCTTCCCTCTCTTATTTCTTTCTCTCCTCTCTCTCGCGCACGCGTCTTCACGCCAGTCCGTATTCTCTCTTCTCTCTACTTCCTCTCCTCATTTCCTCACCTCCTGCTGTCGGTCTTTCCCCACCTCGGCCGAGTCTCCTGCTGTCTACGTGACTGACGGCGGTGAAGAGCCGCCCCCGCGCGCGACCGCGGCGTACGGACAGTGGGCGAGGCACCTTCAGGCACTCGGGGCAATGTTGAGGTAGGTGGTCTCGGGGGGTGGGGGGGACCTTACAAAGGGGTTTGGGTAAATTGGGTATTCGTTAGGGGGGGCGTGTTAACATGGGGGACGCAAACATGTCATAGACAGACCGGGGGAGTGTTAATGTAGTGGTGGTGGTGAGGAGAAAATGTTGAAACCTGTTTTGTTGAAGAATCTGTATTTGTCTTGTGGAGTGTTTATTTTATCCTGGCCGGCGCTAGATGATTTTATTTGTTTTTAATTTTATTTATTTATTTTGTATGTCCGTGTAGGATCCTCACAAATGTTCCTGGTAGATTTTTGTCTTGTTTATTTATTATTATTATTTCGTTTTATTCATATATATATATATATATATATATATATATATTTTTTTTTCTTCTTTTTTTTCTTTTTAATCTGTGACCCTTTTTGAGAACCCCTTTCGTACTGGTGACATTGCCTGGAATGGACTGAATACAGTTGTTCGACGTTAGCCAGAATAAAGTTGCAGAGTACGTCATCGTAGCGAAGAGGCTCATCGACATGTCTTAATCCCCTTGAGATAGTCTTAATCTCATTGGGTTTTAACTCCCTGGAAATTATCTTAATCTCATTGAGATAATCCTTAACCCAAGGAAGTTAGTCTTCATCTCCAAGGCACATTAATGTATCCTTACTTGGAAGTTGTCGTCTGAGACTAGCCAGATGAGAAGGGCCAAGTACGTCGCTCTGAGGAAAGGGATGAAGAAGTCATCAATCCGAATTACGTGACGTGTGGGTACCAACTGGTCTAGGGTGTTGAGAGTATAGGGGGAGTAATTGGTGGGGGTGGAGTGTAAACAAGAGTTCGGGAATAATTGCAATGTGGCTATATCATTGTGGGTGCTTTCACTTTGTGAGTGACGAGTTAGGTCACGTGATAAAAGGTCTCCAGTAAGTGGTGAGTGTGGGTGGTTACTGCCGATGTCATTGTCTTCGTTCAGGTACTTCTTTTATGGATGTCTCATACTCGTGGGGTTTCCGTTGGTGTACCTGTGTATCCGTGGGTGACGTGTTAGTGTGGTTGGGTGCTTGTGGGTGCCATACAAGCATGGGTACCTGGTTCGTGGCCTCATGTGAGGTGGGGGTGCCAACTTCGGGGAGTCATGCATGGGTGATGTTCGCTTATAGTAGTCATGCAAGTGTGGGTGGTTACAGGTTAGGACGTGTATGTGTGACTCACCACCATGGTCTTGGACCACGTGTTTAGACTCGTGATCGACAGCTATTTCCCTCCCGGAAGAGAGCTCAGAGGTCATATATGATTGATCTATGGGTAATGCACACACACACACCGAACTCCCCCCCCACGAGAGTTGGAGTAACGACTCGCAGCGCAGTGATACTGAAATTATTTCAGCCCTGGACGGGATTCGAACCGGGACCGCCGTAGTGGCGGCCAGAAACTCTAACAACTGTGTGTGTGTGTGTATGTGTTACTATGGGGCGTTGTGGAAATGTGGGTGCTTACTGCGAAGCTTGGTGTAAGTGTAGCTGATAATGACATGGTTCTTTAAATCCAAAATTTTGTGCAGATATGGAGATTTTGTGTTCACAGTGATTTCTCTTGGTAGCAGTTAGTCTTGTGTAAAGCAGCAGCAACAACATATATGAGGAATCAATATGAAGTGACAAATTGGATATTTTGGTGTGTGAAATACGAGAAGGCTCTATTCAGCTCATGCAATGTGCCTGTATTAGTATCTCACCGGGTATAACCAGCGTTTCTGTCCTTGCTAAAGGAGGAAACGCGGAAGGGTGAAGATGCCCCGGGCGCTTTCGCAGGGGTCGGGGAACCGCAGGGCTTATTTTAAATTACACAGCGTTGAGCAGGATGAAAGAACAAGTACCACCCGGTACGGAAGGGAGGATAAGGTTCTCACAATACACCCGTGGATGGATGAGGGTGTTCAGTACTCCCTAGATGCGTCTTGGCCCGTGAAAAACGCTCGTTAAGGGGCGTACAGTAAGTGGAAGGCGGGACCCCCACTCTCCCGGTCATTTAAATCGGAAAATTTTCATGGAACTTAGAAATCTAACCCTTCCTCCTCCTCCTCCTCCTCCTCCTCCTCCTCCTCCTCCTCCTCCTCCTCCTCCTCCTCCTCCTTCTCCTTCTCCTCCTTCCCGTACTCCCCGTACTCCTCCTCTTCCTTACGCGGTCCATCTACCACGGAATGTTAGTTGGGATCGCCTGATTTCGGGTGACCATCACTTAGAGAGCATGTGGAGACTCTCTTTCTATCTATCTATCTATCTATCTATCTATCTTTGCCCACTCCCTGCCTCTGGTCCTCCTCTGTTCCTCTTCGTGATCCATACTCCCCTACCTACCTCGGTACTCCTCCTCGGTGGCCGTGGGTAGGCGGGAAGGAGGAAGTGACGCGGTTGGCCCGCTGCAGAAGCAGCCGCCTGGCGCCGGCGCCGCCGCTGCCGCTGCCGCCGGTCGGGCAGGCAGGTCGGCAAGGAGGGAGGGAAGGAGTGGAGGCCTGGCGACCGGACCTCCCACCGCACACTTCCGGAACTCGTAAGATCGTCGTCACTTGAGGAACTCCGCGGGACGCCTCGTCGGTCCTGCTGCTGCTGCTGCTACCGGGCCTATCCGGGTGGGTAGAGGGAGGGGTGTGCGGCAGGGGAAGAAAGAAGATCCGGGAACTCCATTCGGAAGGGTTGAGCACCGGATAAATCCCACTGAATTTTTGGAGGTCTTAAAAATTATATATATATATATATATATATATATATATATATATATATATATATATATATATATATATATATATATATATATATATATATATATATATATATCCAGGGGCGTTCTTAGTACTCCAACACGGGGAATAGGAATGCTTTTTGTAGTTGTGGATGAGCGTGGAGAATAACCGATAGAGTTCTTCAGTTCGATCGTAGGACACGGACGCTGCTGGCGCATTGTGCTTGGTATACATGACTATCTCTCTTTCTCTTTCTCTCTCTCTCTGCCGTCGATGAGGGTACTTTGCCCTTGACGTCAGAGATACAGAGGGGTTGGGGTCATCATCGGGCCTTTTTTTTTTATTTCAATCCATTTGCTGATCCCGGTTCGAGTCTTGTAACTATCCCGCACTGAGGGCGTGAGGCTGAGGGCGATACTCTCACTCCAAGACACCCGAGAAGATGTGGGGGCCCCGGGGTGGGGTGGGGTGGGGTGGGGGTGTCGGGCGCCCGTAGCCTGAGAAAGGAAGAGTTTGATTTCCGGAAAGGAAAGCCTTCATTTCCCGGAAATGGGTCCCGGACCTCCTGGCCGCAAGATCGGCGGTCTGGGTGGAGGCCCCCCGCGCGGGGCCCGGCCGGTCAGCGTCCGGGTGTCGGAAATTGTATTGACCAAAGGAGGGAGGCCTCCGCCACCCACATCGACTCCCCCTCCCCCCGCTCTCTTCCCCCCTTCCCTACTCCCTACCCCCCTCCGACTCCCCCACTCCCTCCATGCCTTCACCATTCTCCCATCGCTTCTCCCTCGCACCTTCCCTCCTCGCACCTTCCCTCCTCGCCCCCTTCCTCCTCTACTTATCCCCCTCCTTTCTCTCGCCCCTCCCCCTCCTCCCTATTCCTCTATCTTGCCCTTTTCCCACCCCCTCTCATTCTACACTTTCCTCGTCTCTTTCGTTTCCTTCTCCCACTCCTCCCCCCTAACTTGCAACCTCTTGCAGCCGTCGACGCTTTTAAAGCTCACCATACATATATGTGTGTGTGTTTCACCATGGTCTTGGATCACGTGTTGGACTCGTGATCGACAGCTACTACCCTTCGGATGAGAGCTCAAAGCTCATGTATGATCGACCTGTAGATAATGCTATGACCCGACACACACACTCACCCCATCTCCCCGCACACGAGAGTTGGAGTAAAGGCTCGCAGCGCAGCGATACTGAAATTATTTCAGCCCTGGGTGGAATTTGAACTCGGACCGCTAAGTTAGCAGTTGCGAACGGTACCACTGTGCTGTCGAGCCGTGGTGTGTTTGTATCTGAATCACTAGATCTTGGATCACGTACTTGACTCGTGATCGACAGCTGAGAGATGATACCTCGTTTAGCCCGATCAGTATGTAATGTACTGTGTGTGTGTGTGTTCATATACACGTGTACACGCGCATGCGCGATATCTCGATGGAAACCAAGGGTTGAATATCCTTCAAAATTTCTGATTATTCATGTTGTACATTACCATTAAACCATTCTGACGTCAACGTATTTCAATGCGTGCGTGCGTGCACGCGTCCTTGTTTGGAATACCCCCTCCGCTCTTCCGCCCTCTCCCTTTCCCATGCTCACATTGTCTTCTTGTTTGTTGTCTTGTAGCGTTTCTCTCTCTCTCTCTCTCTCTCTCTCTCTCTCTCTCTCTCTCTCTCTGTATCTCACACACTCACATACATTATATATACGTATATATATATATATACATAATGCGACCATGCACGCACATACGCACGCACAAGCCTTTGGCGCCATGCAGACAAGGAAGACTGATAGTTGCCCTATTGAGCGATGCCTCACTCGTGTGTGTGCCGGAAGGAGCGATGGGAAGGCTGATTGTATGTATGGTCATGTTTCTAGTCACCTAGGAAGAGGAGGAGGAGTGGACGCGAGTGAGGTACTCGTGTATTGATGCTATCATCTCACGCATGGTGTGGTCACCTTGTTTTGTCGATGTATTTTTTTCTTCCATGTGGTATATACCGGTAGTACGGTTTATTTATTTGTTTTCTTTATTATTATTATTATTATTATTATTATTATTATTCTAGACGAGAACCGACTTTTATCACGTTTATGTAATACGAGAACTAACATGTGGGAACACATGTCTTTCTTCCTATCTTACCCTACGTTAGGGTAACACCCTTCTCCTTATCTGGGGAGCACTGCAGACGGCGGCGACGAAGGTGAGACCAACGTCGTGTCGGCCGTCCTCGTCGTTATCCTGCCGAAGGACGCGTCCCAGTTGGCGTTCTTGGGTGGTCCAAGTGGGTCGCGACCCAAATTATTCTTCGGGGCGGCAGGACAGGATCCGTGTCTGGGGCTTTTACGTGCCTTGGGATGGACGTCAATGGCGGCTGTTTGCCCGGCAGATGATCGTGGTCTGTATCTTTAGCCAGGGCATCCTTTGCTCTCTCTCTCGCTCGCTCTCTTTCTCTCTCTATCTCTCCCTCCCTCCCTCCCCCTATCCCTCTGTGTGTGTGTGTATGTTTGTGTGTTTTCTTCCTAATTGTTAAATGTAGGTTGGTCCCATTCACGACACACTGTAGCAATAATTGCCATTGAACTTACGATCACCGTAAATCCATGGCTTTATTTGGGAAATATTTTTCACCATTTTTATTGAGTTTTGTGTTACTTATTTTACCCAGGTCATATCACCACCATCCAGTCTAAAGCCTTCCATTGTCTGTGGATTATTATTATTATTATTTATTATTTTATTTTATTTTATTTTATTATTAGTAGTAGTATTAGTTTTGTGTATGTATTTGTATAACGTTGACGTCACCCCTCATTCTTCTCTCACTGTGACCCTTAGGTTTGTGATCAGGATGTATTCAAAATTTACATAATATTACTCTTATGTATATGCGTTTTTTATATTTGCTTGCGTTATCTGTTATTATAACTAAAAAAAAAATTTTTTATTTATCTTGATTTATTTTATTTTTATATTTGCTTAAAATAATTTTTATTATTTTGATTATTATTTTTTTTTTGGCACCCAGCTTGTCACCTTTGTTTGTGTACGCTCCACTTTCCCCTGATTACCTTTCTCATCTTCCTCCCATTCATGAAAAGGCGCACGCACGCACACAGACTTCAGCAATTTCCCCACGGCGGCTGGCTTTGGATTCCACGGCACCTTGTCAAAGGCTATTTTGAAATCCACACACACACACACGCACACGGACGCGCGCGCACACACACTCACACACACATATGAGCTCTGAGCTCTCTTCTGGGAGGGAAATAGCTGTAGGTCACGAGTCCAACACGTGATCCAAAGACCAAGGTGAATACACACACACACACACTCTCTCTCTCTCTCTCTTTCCCTCTCTCTCTCTCTCTCTCTCTCTCCTCCCTTCCTCCCTCCCTCTCTTCTGTGGAAGATATGGGTTCATGTGAATTGAATATGTTATACACTTTTGTATAAAGTAATATAATGAACAGTACAAATTATATGTCTGTTTGTGTGTGTGTGTGTGTACATTATGTATGTATATTACGTGTGCAAAGTGAAACTTGCACAGTGCGGTCGAAGCCCAGTTCTCTTATGTATGGGTACTTGTTTCCCGCCCCCTGGCTCGCGTGTTGCTGTTTCCGTCTTTGCGGTCGCTTCATTAAGCTTTACGGGATAGAACTCTGTGGTTGGGTTAACCCCTCCTGGCCCCACACTTCCGACCTCCCCCCGCAGTCCATCTGTCACACATGGCCTCGCGTTCGTAAGTGCCTTTCTTGCACAAAACGGGCAGTCTTTTGAGTGTAGCTCGTGTGTGTGTGTGTGTGTGTGTGTATATATATATATATATATATATATATATATATATACACACACATAGGTATGTATGTATATACATAATACACACATATATGTAAGTATATATTCATGCCCCCCTTTTTTGGGTGCATAATGCAATATAGATACGTCCATACATGTATAAATTAATAGCACGGAAAGCTGTATTTGAATCTCACAACGTGTGCCTGAGAGATTAAGAGAGAGAGAGAAACTTTTGTTTTGGGTCACGTGGTTAATGATGCCCGAACGACAAGGTGTGACGTCATCGGCGTAGCAAAGAAGCTGAAACTTCTTAGTGCATGTGTCGTCGAGCAGCTGTCATCCAATTCCTGTACTTTGGCGCCTCCACAGAACTATGAGATCGCTTTGCCAGAACAATGGTTCTGGTTGGCGCCACAGTCCACAGAATGAAGTGTGCAAGTAGCTCCACTGGTGGCGTCATCCGAAGCTTTCTGGTCGCTTAATTGTGGGTTCGATTCCCGCACTTCTCTGTGATTCCCAACTGTGACTATAATTACTTGCCCTACAGCCCAAGCGGATAGGGTAAAGGTGACGGTTTCGGCCCTAGCTACTCAGCGTCTCCTGACGTAGGCTCCTCACCTACCTCCGCCTTGTCGAAGAATTGGGACCAAACAAAGAGTTGAAGGAATTGTGGGAAGAAGCGTTTCTGAAGAGTTTGACTCATGAAGGATTTTAATTTGGTGGAATTCAAAACACTGGATTTGGAAACGGTGATCGGGAAGGAGAAAGGTAGAGAAGGCAGTTAAGCCGCCCAGGGTTTAATGCACGAGTCTTGAGCAAGGAAGAAGTGATGGGTCGCCAAGTGGTAGAGGAAAAACGAGGATTTTCTGAAGACTTGGAAGATCGCATGTGTGGTGTGCGTTACGTAAAGGGAAATGAGACGAGGAAATTTCGAGAGCAGTGGAGG
>NC_134785.1:80728514-80738514 GCF_046742065.1 Oratosquilla oratoria
GGTCATGCAGTAGGACGTTTTGTGTGTGTGTGTATTTACCTAATTGTAATGTGCAGCCTCAAATTCATGTATACTTCCAACTTGATCTATATCCTATGTTTCTGAATATCATATTTAGATTTTAATTCTAGTATTGTTCCGGTTTGTGTTTGTGTGTCTTAGGTGTTTGCATACGTTCACACTTTGAACTAAAGACTATCTGCGTAATATGCTGCTGTGTACATGTATTTAAAGTAAAACTTAATTACTTCATTCTTAATTACTGGCCATTCCTAAGGTGTAGGAAATTTATTATCACTCAGTGTCTTTGATTAGGTCACTATTTATTGTTTTGTACCCCGTTTAACTTCCGCGTGTGACGTGTTGCTGTAGGCGTTTTTGTCATCTTGCTTAGGACACTGGCATGTCTTAAAACTCGAAGTTCTTGTACAACTCTTCAAGTGATGGAGTCGTGATGAAGTCTTAGAGAGTGTTACCGAATGATCTCGAATTGAACAAGAGGGGAATGTCTGTTGAGCAAAGAAGGGAGAAGGCAGATGGGGATGAGTGGAGAATGGTTGTGTATAGATGATGCTGTAATGCAAGGAAGGGAGGGGCGTAGAATGAGGGGTTAAGGAGTGCTTATGTGTGAATGATATTTTGACGCCTCTCGAAGGGATTTCACCTCGTCTTCTCTTTTTCTGCATGAGGGTGGGGGGCCACTGCATTGGTGCATTGTTTCTGACCCAGGGTAGTGGGCGGGATACAGCGATGACCCGTTATCCATTAGGAGCTAAGATGAGAGGGAGGAAAGACGGGTAGGTGAGTGGAATGGGTGGGAGTAGGTACGAGCCTTTAATTTGGCTACCTCCCTTATAAGGGGGAAAAAGCTCGTGGTATATAGATAGAGATATATACAGAAACTCCCCGGTAATAGTCATGCGTTCACTGTCTCTCACCAATGTCACTATCTGATGCCCGGTATGGGCCACGCAAATGACAAGTGTTCAGAACGTCTTCGTCCTTAGGATTGGGTCTAAAAGAGGCACTTGGCAACTCGCTCATTCACACACGGGGAGTTGCCAAGTATCATTTTTAGACCGCGCTTGATGACCGAAAGCTGCTGATGGCGTTCGGGGTCGTGGTCCAGTGTGGCGTGCCGCCGTTCTCATCTGCCACTTGGGCTTGGCACCAGCAAAGTGGTGCGTCGCCACGCGCAGACCTCATTCCCCCCCCCCCTTCTCTCTCTCTATCTATCTATATATGTATATATATATATATATATATATATATAATATATAATATATATGTATATATATATATATATATATATATTATATCTTCCTCTCTGCGTCAGAGATGCACCTTTCTACTGTGCATTGTTCATTTGTGGGACAGAGTATAGAAAAGATAAGGACTTTCCTATACATATACACTTGCGTACACACACACACACACACACACACACACACACACACACACACACACACACACACACACAGAGGTTGGTATTTGTTTATCCTTCCTGTGCTAGTCTTCGTTGGACTTAGGGGGAGGGAGAGGAATAGGATGTGTATTGAGTCTTTGGCCTCGGAAGACCTACGTGTCTCTCCTGTGGGAATGGCTTCCCCCGGAGCTTGTTCCGTATTTTGCTCGGGCAGAGAAAGGTCGGAAGAGTCCATATGGGCACGCGCGCGCACACATACACACACACACGCGCACACACACACACACACACACACACACACACACACACACACACACACACACACACACACACACACACACACACACACACACACGCACACATACACTGGCCTTTCCTCCTTAATGTGATGTGTACCCATATGGCATATGAGGAAAGCAATCACAGCCTAAACCCATATCCTCGCCCCATCGGTAGTTCCCTCGGCAAAACATGAGGTAGAATAGTGTTGGAGGCCGGTGTGTGTGTGACACAGGGTCTTACAAGACAAGTAAGGACGACCCGGATATCGGTCCGAGTTTATCCCTCGACTCATTTCGCACTAGGGCTTCCTTCTCCTCCTCCTCCTCTTCCTCCTCCTTTTCTTCGCTGTCTTCTTCTTCTTCATCTCCCGGATCTCCACGTTCGTATACCACCAGGAGACCGTGAAGAACATGAAATAGGCCAAGAAAACAACAAGCTGCTCAGCTGTAAACAAAACATTCGGGGTCTAAACTTGATCCAGTCCGCTCCCACGAGGGCAACCGATATGAGGGAGGGTGTCTTGATATGTATTGATGTACCCTTCCTGTTGACAAGTTTTTTTTATCAACAAAGTAGTCGGAAGTAATCTTGACCAAAAATCCGTAGGCTTAATCAAGTGATTGTGTGTGTGTGTGTGTATACACCTAATTTTAATGTGAAAGAAAGGTACACTCATGCTTGTGGGAGCCCAGCTCACAAATCCTCTGACCATTACATCTACTTTTGGTTTCATATATTTGCTTATTTTATTATATCTATAATAATTATTTTATTATATTTTTATGTTACGTATTTTTTGTTATTTATTTTGATATTTTATTATTTTGATTGTTGATCATATCTACCTACGGTTTCAGTGCGGGCTGTCATGTAAGCTCTTTCAAGGTGTGTTTGTGCGTGTGTGTGTGTGTGTAGGGGGTGGTTATACATCTTTACATAGTTGCAATATACAAGATAAGAGCTATGCTTATGGGATCCTGTCACAGCCTCTATTGATCAGATTTGGTTTTAGATTTATTTTTTCCGAAGGACTGCCTTCTTCGATAGCCTAGGGTACAGAAAGTTGTGTGCATATATATATATATGTGTGTATTATCCATCTGGACAGATGAAGATAGGAGGGTGGTAAAGAAACACACAAGTCAGAGATGAGTTTATTTCTCTAACGTTTCGGCTATTTACACCTTGCTCACGTATATATATATATATATATATATATATATATATATATATATTATCAACTTACCCATGTGATTCGTGGAGTATTTGGGTTATATAGTTATGTCTAAGGAGGTGTCAGAGACAGAGTGGTGGAATGTGGGCTTATCATCGGGTGAAAGAAATATCCCGATTGGACGGAAGTGGTGGTGAAATGTAAGGGACATGACAGCAAGAAAAGTATTGAAATTGAGCAAGTTGACAGATTACGGGGAAGAAAATAAACACCACGCCATTTGAGGTTGGGGAAGAGAGAGAGAGAAGGTAGAAAACAAAAAATAGAAAAGAAAGGGCGCGTGCGCGCGTGTGTGTATCACTGTGTTGAACCATGGACTTCGATCACGTACAGCTATTATCATCCTGGATGAGAGCTTAACTCGTTTATCCCGATCTGTGTGTAATGCTGTGACCTTACACACACACACACACACACGCACGCACACACACACACACACACACACGCATACACACACACGCGCATACACACGCATACACACACACACACGCATACACACACACACACACACACACACACACACACACACACACACACACACACACACGCAACCATCCACTTGCTCAAGGGGGCAGTTACTGCTTGTAGTGCCAGTGTAATTTTTTCACGCCAGGCGTGTAGCTTGCTGTGTGCATGTATGTGCGCACGCGCGCGTATGTGTGTGTCCGTGTATTAATATCATTGCATTTGCCTTGTTATTTACAGGAAAAAATATACACTCATGAGCTCCCTCTCTCTCTCTCTCTCTCTCTCTCTCTCTATCTATCTATCTATCTATCTATCTCTCCATTTGTCATATTTGATTTAACTATTTCAAATTGTTCTAAAAGTCGATGGATCTGGTGGGGTGGTGGGTGGTGGGCAAAGACATGTTCTGAGCCCTACATTGAGCCAGTCTTACCGGATCCAATTTAATCAAATTCTTTGGAGCTGCCATTACTCCACCTCTCCCTTTTGTCTTCTCTGTCTCGCCTCCATTTCCCAATTGGATATCAACATTATTAGGTAGCACAGGCTTGTGTGTGTGTATATGTGTATGTGTGTACATTGTGTGCGTGTTGCTTACCTAATTGTAGTATGTAGGAAATGAGCAATGCTCGTGGGGTCCTGTCTCACTTTTCAATTTACCATACCAAGCTTCAAGGTGTGTATGTATGTATGCAAAACCCGTAACTTGCCTTACACTGTTGAAGCCAACGAGCCAGCTTCCGACAGAGATATGGGAGGTTGGAGGAAGAGGAGAGCTCACTGAGGCGGAACGCAAACGCAATGGTCCAACTGTTCCGTTGCGAGTTGCATCAACTCTTGGGTTGACTAATAACGCCTCCACCACCCAGGCCCTCCACCTCCTCCATTACTTCCATTCGCGGTGGAGGTGGTAATTGGGGCACTGAAAGGAACAGTTTGAGATTTTTTTTTTTTTTTCGAATTGCGAAGGAAGATTGCAGTGTCTGCCTGTCTAGTGCAAAAGATATAATTCCGGTATGAATTGCCATTGATGCTGTTTTCTTCACCGACTTTTTCTTTCACGCGTCGATTAAGGTTTGCACCATTTTGTATGTTAGTTATTTAGCAATATATATATATATATATATATATATATATATATATATATATATATATATATATATATATATATATATATATACTTAGTATATGCATTTTTCCGCATAATTTCTTTAGGATTTCCACGCCGCTGGCGGACTTCGTATATTTAGCTCTGGTTTGCGTCTCACGATTTTATTCACTTTAGCCGCGGACACTGAAGGGTACGCGGGCGCCATTGATCGAGACCCTGTATCCGGGTCACAGTTTATTGAAATCGTCTGGCGCCAACCAGGAAAAAAGAAGAAGAAGAAAATTCGTCACTGCGGCCGCGAGGAGGCGGATGTGGTTGCCCACAACCAAGGGGGACAAGGCCTTGAGTGCTTGCGACGTCACTTCATTCCTGAAACGATGACGTAATTATGACGTCATATATATACATACATATATACAGTATATATAATGTTTCTGCTCATTGACAAAATGGATGTCGTGATTTTTTTTTTTTTTTAGAATCGTACCACCAGCTGACGTCAGCGCCGAGACCTGACAACTTCACGTTGTGGTCTTGGACGTGACTTTTTGGAGCGACTGTACGTAACCAGGGTTCGAACCGGCGCTTGTCGACGTGAACATTCAGGTGCCGGACCCCCCCCTCTCTCTCTCTCTCTCTCTCTCTCTCTCTCTCTCTCTCTCTCTCTCTCTCTCTCTCTCTCTCTCTCTCTCTCTCTCTCTTAGGATACGATTCAGCATGGAAGATAAGTGTCATAATACAAAGGATGTATTTTCTCGGAGGGGAGAGAGCGGTCCTGTAATGAACCACTAAAGCCGGGTCCACACTTGTTGCATTTCCACGTATCGTATCATCTTTCTCTCTCTCAGGATACGATTCAGCATGGAAGATAAGTATCATAATACAAAGGATGTATTTTCTCGGAGGGGAGAGAGCGGTCCTGTAATGAACCGCTAAAGCCGGGTCCACACTTGTTGCATTTCCACGTATCGTATCATCTTTGCGTACCACCTAGTGATACGATACGGTCCAACAGGGTATTGTACCCACTTGTTTCGTATCCGCCTGCTGTATACGGATACGCAAAAAGTGGGTACACCCTGTTGTACCGTATCGTATCACTAGGTGGTACGCAAAAATGATACGATACGTGGAAATACAACAAGTGTGGACCCGGCTTAAGAATTTACACACTATAGTTTTAAAAAAGGTGGATAGAGTCTGGGGAGGACTAGAAATAGTTGAAGGACAAAATAATAAGTCACTGTGGGGGTAGTGTGGTTCACCATGGTCTTGGGTCACGTATTGGACTCGTGATCGACAGCTATTACCCTCCTGGATGAGAGCTCATATATGAACGAACTATGGGTAATGCTGTGACCTCTCTCTCTCTCTCTCTCTCTCTCTCTCTCTCTCTCTCTCTCTCTCTCTCTCTCTCTCTCTCTCTCTCTCTCTCTCTCTCACACACACACACACACACACACACACACACACACACACACACACACATCTTCCCACCTACGAGAGTCGGAGTAACGGCTCGCAGTGCAGCGATACTGAAATTATTTCAGCCTTGGGCGGGATTTTAACTTGGACAGCTGGAATAGCGGTTGCGAACGCTACCACTGCGCAGTATATCCATGTGTGTGCGTGCGCGCGCGTGCCCAGCAACAGGGCAACCGCTCGACGCAACAGAACCGGTTGCTACCGGGCGGGTACCATACCTATACCGTGGAAGCAGCAGGTGGTCCGCGAACCGGGGAGCAGGTGGTGCCGCCAGAGAACAGCTGGTGGATGCGCAGAGAGGCCAGCTGGTTCGTCGTTCATTCATGCGTGGTGCGTTGCGGTGCAAGCCTGAGGTGCTGCTGCTGCTGCTGGTGGTGGTCAGTGGGGACCCGGCCAAGATATCTCTCTCTCTATCTATCTATCTAACTCTCTTTCTCTCTCACTCTCCCTGTGTGTGTGTTTGTGTGTGTCCCTCTCACTCCAAATGTTGTGTGAACACACACACACACACACACACACACACACACACACACACACACATATATATATATATATATATATATATATATATATATATATATATATATATATATATACTAGCCAGATTACCCGCGCGTTGCTGCGGGCAAATGATGATCATTTGAATTTTGATAAAAATTGCGGAGAAAAGTTACACGTATCAATATAATTCAATGGGAAATGCAACAAAAATAAAATGTTAAGAAAGTAAAAAAAATCAGTTTGAGGAGGGAGGCGCCCTTTGGAAATAGAATACACTTATCCAAGTAGCCTGTGTTATGGTGAATATATATGGATTGGGGGGAGTTCGTGAACAAACAGACAGAGGCTACTACTTTATTATAGTAGATACAAATGATAGTTATCCAAGTGCCTTGGGCTATAAGGTTTCAGAATATATATGGTTATAGGGGTCTATCTGCAAAAACCTAGGAGTTCGTGAATAATCCCTAACCTAACCATACCCCACCTAACTTTAACCCTTGACTAACCAAAATATTTTTTTTAAGAAATGAAATTTAGTTATCCAAGTACCTGGAGTGATAAGGTATCAGAATATATATGATTATGGTGGGTCTATCTCCAAAACCCCAGGAGTTCGTGAACAGACAGACACACAAATGAAAGATAGTTATCCAGGTACCTTGGTCTGTAAGGTTTCATAATGTATATGATTATAGGAGTCTATCTGCAAAAACCTAGGAGGAGTTCGTGAATAATCTTTAACCTAGCCATTGTAGTGGATTGTTAACACAACATGGTGAACGGTACTCGGCCGTAAGAGAAGAATTGAAACAAACATCTTAGAACTGGCCCACCAGCGATAATATCAAATAAAGATAATATTTCAACATTTGTTAAAATTAGGCAATCTATTTACATTTACATGCTTTTTCCTTACAAAGGCTATCATAGTTTGTGGCAACATTAATGTCGCAAATATAAATAATATTTATGGACACATATAATGGTTTGTTTAATGATAGTAATTTTTGTTACAAAAATGCTATGCACATCAAGGGGAAACTACAGTAGTGGCGTGTTACCACACCATACCCCCACCTAACTTTAACACTTAACCCTAACAATTTTTTTTTTTTTTAATGAAATATAGTTATCCAAGTACCTGGAGTGACAGGGTATCAGAATATATATGGTTATGGGTGTATATCTCCAAAACCCTTGGAGGAGTTCGTGAACAGACAGAGGCTACAAAGGATTACAAAGGCGGAGCATGCCGGCAGGAGACCTTTTGGTCCATATCTAGGTCGGATGCGAAAAAAAAAATAAATAAAAACTATAATAATGTAAATAACAAATAAAATAAATAAATGCATAGGTATAGTTAAATAATAAACAAACAGGTAAATAGTAAATAAAAAAAATGACATATAACTAATAATAAATGAAAATCAGACAGACAAATGATAACAAAACAAAAACAAATAATATAAAATAAATTATAATCGTTACAGCATCTTGCTTAGGTGTTTATCTAAATGATTCTTAAAGCTTTGAACTGAAGTACATTGTACTACCTGTGCAGGAAGTTTATTCCATTCATTAACTACACGGTTGGCAAAGTTGTTTCTACCTACTTCCAAATTGAATCTATTTCTGGACAGTTTGAGACCATTGTTTCTTGTCTGATTCTCATTCAATGTGAAAATTTGGTCACTTTTGATGTTGTCAATTCCCTTTAAAATCTTAAAGACCTGTATCAAGTCACCTCTGAGTCTACGCTTTTTAAGGGAAAACAGATTCATATATTTTAGTCGATTTTCGTATGATTTATTTTTGATATTTGGAATCAGTTTTGTGGCTCGCCGTTGTACTTTTTCCAATCTGTCAATGTCTTTAATGAGATTGGGTGACCATACGGAAACAGCATATTCCAAATGTGGACGAACCAACGATTTATATAGCTTGTTAATGAGTGATGGACTTTTGAAATCAAAAGATTGCGCAATGAGTCCTAGAATCTTATTTGCTTTCTCAGAGGCTGAAATACACTGCTTGGATGATTTGAGGTCGTTACTGATAATTACGCCGAGATCTTTTTCACTATCCACTTTTGTTAACGAATTTCCAAATAACTTATAATCGTACTTACTGTTATTTTTGCCTATGTGCATTACCTTGCATTTACTTGTGTTAAATTTCATTAGCCACTTTTCAGACCATTGCTGTAATTGATCTAAATCTTCTTGAATATGTAATTGGTTTGAGTGATCATTTGCCACTCCGCACAGTTTTGTATCATCAGCAAATTTGGAAACAGTAGATTTTAGTCCATGGTCTATATCATTTATATATACTATGAATAGAAGTGGCCCAAGAACGGAACCCTGAGGAACTCCACTTGTAACATTTTTCCATCTAGAAGTTTTTCCATTTAAAATAACTCTCTGTTTTCGACCATTCAACCAATTACTAGTCCAACCTAATAGGCTACCACTTATTCCGTGTAAAGCTAATTTAGTAAGTAGTCTTTCGTGTGGGACGGTATCAAAAGCTTTTGCAAAGTCTAGATATATTGAATCTATATTTTTTCTTTTGTCATAATTCGAGATAACTGTATTGTAGAATTCGAGTAAGTTAGTCACGCAAGAACGTTTCCGTCTGAAACCATGCTGGCTATCATTTATCAAACGGTTACTTTCTAAATGATGTTCAATAGCATCTCTGATGATAGTTTCCATTATTTTTCCTACGATTGAAGTCAAACTTATAGGCCTATAGTTATTTGGCTTCTTTTTGTCACCTTTTTTTAATATGGGAGTAACGTTAGCTAGCTTCCATTCTCTTGGGACATCTCCGGATATGATGGATTTCTTGAAAATAATTTCTAATGGAACAATAATCTCATTTTTAATTTCCTTTAAGATTCTTGGATGCCAACCGTCAGGCCCTGGTGTTTTATTAACTTTGAGTTTATCTATACACCTTTTTAATTTTTTCATTTGTTATATTTACCGTAGTGAGTAAGTTTACCCTAGACTTTTCACAGGTTTCAGTTTGGAATTCACTTTGAGGTGTTCGTTTACGAATAGCGAGCTAAAATAATTGTTTAAGATATTACACATTCCTTCATTTGAATATTCAAGTTGAGCGTCAGCAGATAATAGTTGACCAATGTGATTCCTAACAACCTTTTTATCTCTAATGTAACTATAGAATTCTTTGGGATTCTCTTTGGATTTATCAGCGATGTTCATTTCGTATTGTCGTTTTCTTTTTCTTATTGTCTTTTTTAAATCTCTCTGTATCGATACATAACTTTCATAGTCATTAGATGCACCCGAGCACTTATATTTCTTATAAGTGCTACTACTTTATTATAGTATATATATATATATATATATATATATATATATATATATATATATATATATATATATATATGTGTGTGTGTGTGTGTATGTATGTGTGTGTGTGCGTGTGGGGGGCAATTGACGGATAGGTGCAAGTGGTG
>NC_134785.1:80741014-80768514 GCF_046742065.1 Oratosquilla oratoria
GTGTGTGTGTGTGTGTGTGTGTGTGTGTGTGTGTGTGTGTGTGTGTTTACCCGGACGTGCTCTGTATTTGCGTGTAATATAGTATGTATGACCCTAGTCCGGCAGTATAGACCAAGGACTATAACGCAACGCACTCTTCTAACCATTCCTCTTCTCTTCCTTCCGCAGGTGAGTGTCTTCTGCCGGAGGAGATGCCGAGGGCCCAGAAGCCGCGTGTTGGGACGCCCCAGGGCACGGCAAGTACCGTAGGGCCCTCCGTGGTCATGTCTTCGTCTCAAGGTCGTTAGTCGGCTCATGTGGGGAACATGGCGTCAGTTGGGTCACGGATCAAAAAGGCTTCTTCATATTCAAAAATCAAAGGCGCGCGCACACACACACACGACTCGATGGTGTAGTGGTGCCTGGCTCGACCGCTAATTCAGCGATCCCAGGGCTAGAAAAATAATTTGATCACTGCGAACCGGCTCTCCAACTGTGGTGGGTAATGAGTTGTGTGTGTGTGTGTGTCTGTTTAAGGTCACAATATTAATAGGTCGGCCCATATATGAGCTCCGAGCTCTCATCCGGGAGGTTAATGGGTATTGATCATGAGTCTAACATGTGATCCAAGACTGAGGGAACACACACACACACACACGTGGCGACACCTACACGAGTCCAGCACGTGATCCAAGACCATGGTGAATGGTGAACCTCCGACACCTGCCTGTTGTAACTGAAGTACAGTGAGAGGGGGAAGGTGTGTGTGGGGGGGGCAGAAAGAAAGGGGAGAGAGAAGAGGTGTGGGAGGAGGGATGGGTTGGGGGGTGGGGGATTAATGGTTGACATGAAGGGTGGCCTCTCGACAGAATGATGGTGACGAAGACGGCCTCCGGGCACGAGAACGCTCCGCTCGAGAGGCCTTCGTGGCTTGTTTGTCATCGGTGGGTTTGGGTGCAAGGAAGGACACAGAAATCCGCACGAAGAGGACAAACCCAAGCCAACTACTTCTTCTTCTTCATCTTCCTCTTCTTTTTCTCCTCCTATTTCTTCTTTTCATCTTCGTTCTTTTTCTTCCCCTCCTTCTTCCTCTTCTTTTTCTTCATTCTTCTTCATTATTCTTCTTCCCCTTCTTCCTCTTATTTTTCTTCATTCTTCTTTACCTTGTTCTTCCCCTTCTTTTTCTTCTTTTATTTCTTCTTCATCAGCATGAATGTGGTCTAAAACGCGGCGAGTTGGTTAGTTTCTTTTTTTGAAGTGGAGCCCACGGAAGAACATAATCATCTAAAGACTAAAATAGATTAATAAGAAAAATATTTAAACTAGATATCTCCACCTTCCGTCAAGTTTCCCTCTTCCACGTTTCCCATCTCACGGCGTCCAGTCAGTAACACTGGCTCCATCGCCCATAATTCTTCCGGGCTACATTTCCTGGCCAACTCTTTTGCCGTTTCCTCATTCATCCCAGCCATCACACGTGGGGTGAAAATAACTTTGAGTATTTGTTTTTTTCTAAGTAAAACATTCCTTATGTAATTCATAGCACCACCCAGCTATAATGATTTTTATTCATTTTTATTTTGACAAATATTTATAAAAAAAAAAACGAAAATATATATAATGTGTGCATGTACTTTTTTTGGGACACCCTGTATGTACCAGTGGGCTTGATAGGTTATGGAAAGCTTCTAGAGGATGCGGGTTAGGTACTGCACTGCCGTCAAATAGGGGAAACCAGTCCTTTGACGACATCTAACAGACTTTTATAGATTTTATGACGTTCGTATGATGATTTTATGTAATTAACTGAGAGCAAACCCCTCCTCTCCCCCAGTATCCTTCACGTACACACACACACACACACACACACACACACACACACACACACACACACACACACACACGCACGCACGCTCGCAGTCGTTTAATTAATAAAACTCTTCGCAGTCAAAGGCATCTCCGGGAAGATTATAATTATTGGAGGAAATGAGTAAAACCCGAGTGAATGGTCTTAAAGAGCTCCCAATGACTTGGATCACTTCTCCCCCCCCCCCTCATCCCCTGCTCTCGCGCGCACCCCATCCACTCTTACCGTGTCCGGGCGTCTTCAGTTGCCCCGGATGGCGGCACCACATCACCTGGCCTCAAGCCTTGTTCGGTGAGACTTAGTTCTGGCTTAGCCCTGACGTATATATTGCTGTGAAAAAGAAAATCGACGTAGGGGTTGCGGGTTGTAAGGGCTCAGTTGGGAGTATGCGGTTTCAGTACAAGTTAGGGCGGAACGGGGCTGGGCTTCCTCCTCCTCCTTCTCCTCCTCCTCCTCCTCCTCCTCCTCTTCCTCTTCCTCATCGTTCTCCTCCTCCCCTCCTCCTGTGGGTCATGTTGGGGGACCAGGAAAGGAGTCTGGTGCCCCTGACCCCGCTTGGAGAGATTTGGGGGGGGGGTTGCCTACAAACAGGTGCATGTGACGCCGGGGTTACCCGCTAGGGGTGGCGGGGGAAGGGGAGTTCCCCTGTGATGAGGAGTTGGTCATTGTTGACACCGGTATGGCTGTTACCGGCATTTGTTATTCGTTTGTATTGTTTTATGTGTTCTCCTTGGTTCTCAAATCGCCCCTTAGCCTTCTTCCTCCCTCCCCAGCCTTTCCTACTTCCTCTTCTCTCTCCCTCTCTGTCTCTCTCTCTCTCTCTCTCTCTCTCTCTCTTTCTATGGTGACGGTAATGAATTTTCTAAATTGGAAATGAGAGAAAAGTTCGTGAAAGATTGGCCCTCCTTGTTGGCACTCCTCTCGAGCTCATTCTCTTGCCAGATAGACGGCTCTGGGGTCCCCCCCCCCCGGTTGCGTCTGCCGCAGCCGGCCACTTCTTTCGCGGAAGGACGTTCGTTTCTTCTAGACGATCTCAGTTGTTGTTCACAAGAACGCCGGGAGCCGTTTGTATATCTACAGTGACGGGCGTTGCGTTCGTGGCATCGGAAATATCACCTTAATATCTCTGGATCGCAGCAAAGTTGAGATCCGGGCGGGTGAGCCCCGGAAAAAAAAAACGCCGTGACTGGGGGTGGGGGATGGAGTGTCTGTTTTTGGATGAATAAAATCGTTCGGCGCTTGCCAGAAGAAAATGGATCATTGGTGAAATCATCCAGAAACTGTGGGGCGCTTCCCCTCAGCTGCCAGAAAACATAATTAGACGAATAAGTATATAAATTTATAAGGACGATCACCACCATTTATGGTTTGCTGTTGTCAACAGGTTCAGTCACGAGCAAATGTTTTGACCCACCCATCCAGTTTTTCAGGATGTAAAATTGAAACACATTTTTTATTCTTTCGAGAAAATGACCTAAGCTAAATGCTATATATGAAGACATCACATACTCGACAAAAAAAAAATCAAACTTTTCATCGTGACTGTAGTTGTATCGATGATGGCAGCTGGTTAATTGAAGTGATTTGAGTTGAGAGTAATGGTACATCAATGATACCATTAAGGGCAATATCACCCAGTGTACTACGTTTTTCGTCGCTTTCATTATAATAAATTAATAATTAAATGTAACGAAATGAATTATCCAGGTTCTGTTGGAAACGGGCAACATATGTTGATAGTCCGGTCCGCTCGGCAAATAAACAATTTTCACACTTTTTTGTCTTCACTTGTTTGAGGCAAATTTATTAGTATTTGTAACCCCTTCGTCCTCCACCACCACCATCACCACCACCACACCACCTTCTACCCCTCTTCTTCCTGTATGAGGTATTAATTGACTAAATTCTTCCCTGCGGACCAGAATCACACAGTTCAGTCACACACTGGAGGCTATCTCCACTGGAAAAAAAGGTTTCATTCATATATATATATATATATATATATATATATATATAATATTTTTTCTGGTGAAAACCCATGAATTACTAAATACTCCAGCCCCGTATCCCCGGCGAATTATATTTCTCTAATCCTGCGTTTTGTCACATTTATCATGTTGGTTACATTTTCTTGAATTAGATCACCGCCAGACAATTTTAGTCAGGTGCAGTTCCAAGATGACTGCGAAGGGCAGATAGAGGTTGGGAGGAGGGAAAGGGGGGGAGAGGGAGAGCGCCTTCGAGTTGTTTCAAGGTTGCGACTGATAACTCTTTTGTTTCGGAACCAGAAATGTTGATTAAGAGAGCGGGAACCACCAGCGACTAAAAAAAAATGGAAAGCTACCAGATTGAGTTGGGATTTTTCTTTTTCGTATCCTACCTTTCTATCTATATTCCAAGAGCTTTTTACCCCTTTGTAAAGGAAGTAGCAAAGTTAGAAGGATGTACTTATTCCCATCCATTCCACCCCTTCCATCTCAGCTCCTCGTGGATGACAGGTCATCCGCCTTATCACGAAGACCCGAATTGGAGTTGGTGGGATGATAAAAAAAAAAATCCGAAATTTTCATAAAGATTGCGTTACAGTTGAATTAATCCCTCACATCTCTGTTCTGGCGTTAAGAGCAAGTGAGGTTGCCCACAAACAGTTCTGTCGCGTCCGCGGCGGACTTCCGAGCGGCGGCACCGGATGTGGAGCAAAAGAAAAGAGGAGGAGGAACGAGTTTTGGCGGCACTCGTCAGTCAGCGTCAGTCTCTTTGAGCAGACGACAGACGTCAGGTTTTATTCAGCACAAGAGACGTAATGGACCCCACCGATATGAAGATTTGATGTGTTTATTAATTTGATTATTTATTTTTTCTCATACATTTCGTTCATGGGGCTGGGAATTGAGTAATGTGTCACAAGATTTGTAGGATTTATGGTGAATTAATGCTATTTAGGTTTAGGATATATATATATATATATATATATATATATATAATATATATATTACGGACACCCTTTCCCCATTATAAGTAGGGTCACTGAGTCAAAACGCACCATAACATTAAAAAAAATGGTAAAGACGTCTTACAGGGTTAATATAGAATATTTTTTTTAGCGTATTACAAATATATAGAATTGGGGGAAGTCTGTTGATGGCGGTCAGAACATTTTGCATGAGTAGTAGGACGTTTGAGGGTTAGGGAATGGAGCGAGCGAGTAGTTTAAGGTGGAGCTGCGTCAGGGATGGGTGATGTCGCCATGTTTGATCATTGTGCACATGGGTGGGATGGTACGGGGAGTAAATAGATGTAAGAGCGATTGACAGGTGTTTGGTGGGAATGGAAAGAGATGGGAAGTGAATCAGTTATTTGTGGACAATTTTGATCTTGTGTCCGTTTCTGAGAGACCGAAGTTGGAGACTCGGTTTGGAAGCCGCGTGGAAAAAGAGAGACGTTTGAATGTGAGCAAAAGTGAAGTGAAACGATATACAGGATACAAGAGATAGTAGTGGTGGTGGTGGAAGATTAAATGGTAGTAGAGAGGTTTGAGGAAGTAAAGGGTGTAAAGTACCTGGGGTCACATGTGGCGGTGAATAGGGAAGTGGACGTGAAGGGTTATTACAAAGTAAAGGAGGTGAATGAATATCTGTAGAGAGTGTGACGAGAAATAGGTATTTGAGGATAGATGTAAAGCTAATGGAAGAAGGATCGTAGCCATGGCTTTGGATAGATCAAAGAGTTTGAATGTAAGTGAGGCGGAGAGGGACTGAATGTTTTTGAGATTAGTCTTTTTGACAAATGTTAGAGATGTTTCTAGAATGGATAGAGAAATGTGAAGATGAGGCAGAGAATGGGTGTGGGAAGAAATCTGTCTGGTGGTTTGGGGATATAGAAAGAATGAATGAAGAAAGATGAGCAAAGAGTGGAAAGCAGAAGTGGATGGCGTGAGATGAAGAGAAAGACCGAGAATAAGATGGGCGTTTGAGATGAAAGCTGTGGATATACATGGTGTCTGTTGAGCAGAGAAAATAATTTACAGAAGGATTACAGGTGAAGGAGATTGTGGATATGGTGCTACGTTGACCTCGTCAATACTGACATACTTGTATACTTTTGTTCATGCTAATGCCAGACGATTTTATTCAGCTGAAGGGGTTATTCGGGATTAAATGGGGTCTTGATAGACCGGGACCCCGTCTGCATTGAGACCCCGATATGTCCCGAGAACCCCCGCCTAGGAGAAAAATAGAATAAAAGAAACGTGTGCGTCGTAACATTGTTGAAGCAGGAGTGGGTTATGCCAGCCGATCCCGGGAGGTGTCGTCGAAATTCATTTATTCTTCTTCTGCCCCGTTGACAACGATCGCGGGCGCCTCCTGCCTCGAATGGAGGAGAGATGGGAGTCCAGGTGGCGTTGAGGAACTGGAGGTGCAGGAGTCGAGCGTTGGGAGCTCGCGGTGCATCGGGTATCTCTTCGCCCCGCGAGGTGAGGAGGCTGACTCAGTGGCCGCCGCCGCCACTGTCGCTCGCACGCCGCCCCCCACTTGCCTTGGCGGATTTGAAAAGGAAAGTGAGTGCATGGCGGCCGCGGAGTCCCGCAGAGCATCTACCTCGCGACGTAACGGCAAAAACGGATGAACTGGGGAGTGGAGGCGCGCGCCCGCACACACACACACACACACACACACACACACACACACACACACACACACACACACACACACACACACACACACACACACACACACACACACACATAAACATATACATACACTAACGCGCGCGCACACATGCACACACCCGCACACATACATATACATACACCACACACACACACACACACACACACACACACACACACACACACACTCAATCTGAGCTAGACATGGCAGTTGGAGAGTAATAGACAGAACTCCACGAGCGTTGGTACTTTCTTGTATACTACTGTTAGGTAAGCGAGCGCGTGTACACACACACACGCACACACACACACACACACACACACACAGATATCAAGACGCCGACGTAAGTGCGCGCGCGCGCGCGCGGAAGACTTCTCTTCACGCGGTCGACAGGTACATTGAGAGACGACCCTCGTCCCACCTCCGTTGCCGGTTGACGTGGTACAGAGTCGGGTGGATTACACTGAGCATTTGCTTCACTCATGACGTCAGACCTTTCCAGAAATGTGTGTGTGTCTGATTCATCATAGCCTTTGATCACGTGTTGTACTCGTGATCGACAGCCATTACCCTCCCGGATGAGAGGTCAGAGCCCTTATGACCGGTCTGTGGGTCATACTTTGACCTTACACACACACACACACACACACACACACACACACACACACACACACACACACACACACACACACACACACACACACACAAATTCCCGCCCACAAGAGTTGGAGTAACGGCCCGCAGCGCAGCGATACTGAAAATATTTCATCCCTGGGCGGGATTCGAACTCGGACCGCTGGAGTAACGGTTGCGAAAGCTGCCACTGCACCATCGAATCGTGTAAGGTGTGTATGTGTGTGAACTATACGACACGCTCGACTGTGTCACCCTATGCCACGTCACTATTGCAGACATCCTTATTTTGTTCTTCGACGATTTCTCTCTCCCTCCCTCCCTCCCTCCCGCCATCCCTTCATCCATCCCTCTCTCTCTCTCTCTGTCTATCTCTCTCTCTTGCACCTTAACACCAAAGACAAACAGGGAACGTAATACTAGAAGCTGGTGATACAAAAAGCCCTAGAACAATACAATACATTACCCAGTTTCTTCCCAGAGGGCTAAATGGATGGGTCTGTTGACCGTTGCCAGTCACTATGGGGTTGTGGGTTTGCACACACACACACACACACACACACACACACACACACACACACACACACACACACACAAAAAAACGATTTATTTCTTCTATGTTTTCGTTTTTCTTCTTTTACCTGTTTTTCCTTACGGTCCATAACCCGGCCGGTTGCCGTGAAGATAAAGAAGAAATATTGGGGCATTATAGCATGCAGCTTAGGTGCTGTTGTAGGCCAAAAAAAAAAAGAAAAGAAAAAAAGAAAGAAACGTCGATAGGTGTGTAATATATGAGATCGCCTTTTCTTCATAGAGGTTGAAAGCCAATCGGGGGGACCCCCACCCCCCTTTCCTTTTTCTTCTTCATTCTTCTTATAGTTCTTCTTTTGCTTTCTCCTGTCTTTTTCTTCATCTTTTTCATCTTCCCCTTCTTCTTTTTCTTCTTTCCTCATCTTTTTCATCTTCCTCTTTTTCTTCCTCTTTTTCCCTTTCTTCTTCTTCTTTCTCTTTCGTCTTCCCCTTCTTCTTCTTCCCCTTCTTCTTTTTCTTCTTCTTCATCTTCTTCTTCCCCTTCTTCTTCCCCTTCTTTTTCTTTCCCTTCTTTTTCTTCCCCTTCTTTTTCTTCTTCTTCTTCCCCTTCTTTTTCTTCTTCTTCTTCTTCCTCTTCTTTTTCTTCTTTTTCTTCTTCGTTCGAGGAGGAGGCAGATCGAGTTTAACGTTTGAGCTTTGATTTTTAAGGCGTTATCACACTGGACTATTTTTCTTCCGACAGTTGGAGCAGATTTGCAGCCCGCAGCTTTTGGGAAAGAGTTTGATATGCTGGAGGAAAATAAATTTCCTCCAGCATATCAAATGACATTTTGTGTAAATTGTTGAGAAAACAGAATAGTTTGCCATAGTGATTTTACGGCGAGAAAAAAGTTCTGTGTTGGTTAGATGGGCTGTACCGCAGATGAATCACAGAGGTTGGAGAAAAAATAGCCCCGTGTGATAACCCTTTTATTTGATTTCATAGTTACGCGTGTGGCGTCATCGTAAGCGTGCTGGTCTCGCATTCGCGTAGTTGTGGCTTCGAATTCAGCACTCCTCTCCGATTCCCAGCAGTGACTCTGTGCTACCTGCTCCTCAACAGTCCCCAAAACTCAAAAAAGTGTAGAGACTTTGGCCACAACTACTCAGAGCCTCCTCATCTTTATATGGGTGAATGACTTGTTTAGACAAATTTAAAGTTAATTTTGGTAAATAGTGCCAGCGAAGTGAGTTAAACCAGGTAGAATCTCTACTTTCCAATGTTAGAAAGCGTTCGCCAGAGTTAGCGAAAGGAGGTTTTTAGATATACGGCCCCCGAGGCCCTGTTCACACTAGCGGTTTGAACCGCGCGGAAACCGCGACGGTACCGGATAGTCAAGGAAAACCTGCGCGGATATGTGTAAACGACTCCATTGACTTGTGTTTTAATTGAACCGCCGCGGTCCAGACCGTTAGTGTGAACAGGGCCCGTACCAAGAAAGTAAACCGGGAAACTCGCACGAACCAGAATGGCTCTCGAGGTCTCCATCACCAGTGCTTCTATCCTTTGGGGACAATATGGCGCCGACGAGTTGAAGTCACAGAGCTGCCCAAGGAGAGAGTGAGAGCAAGAATGGGAACAGCCTTCTTGTTTCAGGCCACAAAAACACTACGAGCCAGCCTTTGGTCCTTAGGGGTGTCCATATGGACAGTAATTGGTCCTAGTTACGGATCAAAAGGTCTCCTGTCGGCATGCTCTTCCTTCTTCTTCCTTTGAGGTGTTCTGGACCGCTTTGAACATCTGAGCTCTGGTACTGCCCCTTTCGAAGGTCTAAACAATAACAGCTCGCTTTCACTTGGGAAAAAAACGGTAGTGCCCCGTCTCAGCACCCTACGCACCTTATGACGTCATGTTTTCTTCTTCACTTCTTTCTTTTTCTTCTTCTTTCCTCTTTCCTTTTCTTCTTTTTTCTTCTCTCTTTTTTCACCTAGAGGTAAACTGACCTATTCTTGTGTCGACCTCGGACCCATCCCCCAGGGTCTTGTTCCCCCGAGCGTGCTCGCCACTTTCCGATATGGTGTACGCATCTCGCATGTGGACGACACGCCGCAGCCCCCCCCCCCCCCCTCTCTCTCTCTCTCTCTCTCTCTCTCTCTCTCTCTCTCTCTCTCTCTCTCTCTCTCTCTCTCTCTCTCTCTCTCCGCTTCTCTCTCTCCGCTTCTCTTTCTCTCCCTCCTTTCTTCTCTCCCTCTCTTTGTCTCTCTCTATTTCTCTCCCTCTCTCTCCCCCCTCTCTCTCTCTCTCTCTCTCTCTCTCTCTCTCTCTCTCTCTCTCTGTCGCAGCTTGTGAGCAAAGCGTTCCGGGCGGGGAGGGGGGGAGGTAGAACCGTCCATAGCCAGCCTTCTTCTTCCTCCTCCACCGCGTTTATCGACTTTTCCTCTTCATGTCACCGAGTCTTCAGCTTCTCCCGCTCCTGCCCTCTCCGTTCACCCTGCCGCAGTGTTACATCTCTCTCTCCCTCTCTCTCTCTTTCGTCTTCATTCTCGCTCTCTTTCTCTTTCTGCCTCTGCCTCTGCCTGTCACTCTCTCGCTTCCTGTCTCTTCCTTTCTCTATTTCTTTATTTCTCAGTTTCTGTATTTCCCTGTTTGTCTACCTCCTCTCTCCCTCTGTTTCTCTCTTCCTCCCGAGGTACACAAATAAGATAAACCTCTCCTATGGTACGGAAAGGGTTGATTGGAAAAGTGTAGGGAAGCAGGAATCGTTAGCCGAGCCACAGCTATCCTTTCTTCCACAGGGAGGCTCTGGAAGCTTCCCCTTTGTTGTTGTCTGATGGTTCGTTTCACACGTATCGACTTTTCGCCTCGCGTCGTCCACGACACGACGTCGTGTTCTCTAATAACCATGGCTATTTAAGGACGCTTTCACACGTGGTCATAATGTGAAAAAGTGCCCACAGACACCCATGGTTATTTGAGAGCACGACGTCCTGTCGTGGACGGCGAAAAGTCGATGCGCGTGAAACGAGCCTTAGATTGTGTCTTGAGTGTCAGGACGTTTTGGATTGGTTGTTCATGTCGTGTTTTTTTCGTCGGTGCGTTGTCTCCTACTTGTATTTATTTATTTGTTGGCTTGTTTAATTGTCAGTAGTTCGTCTATTTGGCAAAAATGGAAACATCAGTGAATAGTATTTAAAAATTTTGTTTAGTGTTGCTAACTAATGTGTCAAAAAATTGCGTGGCTTAGCTCTTGGTATTGTAATGATTTTATATTTCAAGACGTCACCAAAACCTAATGTAGCTTTTTGAGTATTTCTGCAGAGAGATTTCCTTCTTGTCTAGTGCAAAGGTCTTCCCTTACACACACACACACACACACACACACGGCTCGACGGCGTAGTGGTGCCGTTCGCAACCGCTATTCCAGTAGTCGTTCGATTCCCGCCCAGAGCTGAAATAAGTACAGGATCGCTGCACTGCGAGCCGGCACTCAAAATATCGTAGTACAAGGATTTAGGTGTGTTTCAGGTCACAGCATAGATCGGGCTCTGAGCTCTTATTCGGGAGAGTAATAGCTGTCGATCACGAGTCTAACACGTGATATCGTGGAGCTGTAATAGACTCAAAAGACGGTGATATGTTTGACAGGCGTTGTTCTGGTGTCACTTACATCATTGTGCTGGAAGAGGACGAAGAAAGCAGTGCCATCGGTTGCCTGGTCAAGTTGGGACTCCTCTGGAACTTGGCGAGGCCGTAGTAAGCGGGAAAATGCCTGGAAATTAATTTTTGGAATCTGTAATTAATTCTAGAAGATTTTGATATGCTGTTGGTCGTTGGGTGGGGGAGGTAGGGGACGTGCTGCGGGGTGGAAAACACGTTTGCTGTCCGTAGGACACCAGTAGGAGACCCAGAATCACCAGAACTGGTGAAGAACGAGTGGAGAGTCAGTCGAGGTGACCGTGTGCGTGAGTTTGTATGTGTTATATGTGGGACTCGAATTCGGATCGCTGAATTAATGGAGAACGGTACCTCGGCACCGTCTAGTATGTGTGTGTGTTGTCATGCCCACAAGCCAATTCCTTAAAGCTTGATACCTTACGGTCGCTGGCGGAGAGAGAGAGAGAGAACCCGTGTGACGCACCATGTCGGTCTGATGGAGGCGGCGATGGCGGCGGTGGCCTCCTGCGTCGGTATGTGAGCTGTGGCGGCGACGGCGCCTGTAGACACCTCGCCGTCGCCTCTACCACTCCTCCTCCGTTGCCGTGCCTGTAGAGAGGCGGCGACGGCGGTCAATATATCGATTGGCGCCCTGTAGGGACCAGAAGGGCAAGGTCGCACGCCGCCGCCGCCGCCGCCGCCGCCGCCACCACCAGACCGCTGGCTGCTGTGGGGCGGCTGACGGAGCTGCTGGAACTGCTAAGCTCATTATCAGACCACAAGCTCATTCCATACCCTTTAGTCTAGCCCAGCCGCCCAGTATGGCCAACCCAGTCTGTCTTGGCCTAACGGTTAGCCCTGTGAAGTAGCCTCTGGCTTACCCAATGTAGCCCACGTTTTAAGCTTCCTTCAACCGCTCCCCAACCCCAGCCTCCTAGTTGGACATGGTCCTTGGATCAATCTAACCCACCTAATCTCATCCCACCCTACATCACATCACCTCATCCCACCCACTCGTGCCAGCCTCAATTTCCTGTCCCACCTCCTTCACTTCCCAGCCTGCATTCTGCTCCCTCGCCCTCACTCTGTCCCTCAGCCCAGGGCGTCCAGCCCTTTCTGCTTTGCCAAGCAGAGTTGTTCCTCTTGCACTGTCAACATATGAACGGAAATTAGACTACAAGCCAGTGTCTGTCTTTCGTACTTAGAAACACAAATGCCCGCGCACGCGCGCACAGTATGATAATTGGAAATTAAGGATCCAGATTAAATTGGACTTCACATGAATTTGAGGTTCGGTGTGACAAAATTTGAGAATAGAGACCGGAACCAACGAGCATTGCTCCTTTCGTGTATACAACAATTAAGTAAACACACACACACACACACACACACACATACGCGCGCGCACACACACACACACACACACACACACACACACACACACACACACACACACATAAGAATATAAGAACATAAGAATAAAGGAGACTGCAAAAGACCATAAGGCCTACACTAGGCAGCTCCGTATCCATCACCACCTGTCATCCCCATCCATAAAGTTGTCTAATCGTTTTTTAAAACAACTGATAGTTTCAGCGCTTACTACATGGTTACTAAGTTTATTCCATTCATCGACCACCCTATTAGTAAACCAATTCTTGCCTGTTTCCTTCTTAAATCTAAATTTGTCCAGTTTATACCCATTACTGCGAGTCCTGCCCTGTTGTTTTATGATTCGTGATTCACAGTATGGTTTCTCCAAGGGTAAGTTATGTGTGACTAATCTTCTATCCTTTTACACTAAAGTATATAAGGCGTCAGACAACAATGAAAATTACGATGTTATTTACCTTGACTAGCAAAGCGTTCGACAAAGTGCCACACTAGAGACTACTAAATAAAATCAAAGCCCATGGCATAGGAGGAAAAGTATTAGAATGGATTAGAGCTTGGATTTGTAACAGAAAACAGCGGGTCACCATAAATTGAATAAAATCTAGGTGGGGCAATGTTACAAGCGGGGTCCCCCAGGGCTCGGTTTTGGGTCCCTTGTTGTTCATTATGTATATAAACGACTTAGACGAATGGTATAGTTTAGAAGGTAACATAGCCCAAACGAAATTAATGGTATGGACCAAGTTGGAACCATCCATGAATTTGAAATGGTTTGATAGATTGGAGAATTAGAGACAAGATCCTACGAGTGTTAATCTTGTACTGTATACTACGAATATAATGAGGTAAATACATACACAATCTATTGATTATACCATGGCTACAGTGAGAGTAAAAGATAAAGATAATTATAGATTGTTACAAGTATTGGAAATGGGTAAAAGTAGGGAGAAGGTATCACTTACAAATAATATAATGGGAAGTAAAACAATTACGAAAGCAATTTTTTGGTTTTGTAAAGAAAAAGTGTCACAAAGTGTATTAGAAATATTGCAGGGGAGATATAACAGACCTCCCCCCCCTAAGAAAAATAGTAAAATAAAAATAAAAAGTTACGTTGCACAACATGGAGGTGAAATAATGCGTCTAAAGTCTGATTCGGCCCAGATTAGTATGTATAAGTGCTGTGGTCGTCCCCGAACAAATACATATATGTATATATATATAATAGAATACAAAATGCAGCCCGAAATTGTTTTGAGAAATGCTAAAAATTAACTAGATTAACTGAAAGTACCTGGATTAGGAGAAAGAAGAGAGTTGATGCGATTGATGTTTTAAAAATGAAAAAAAAAAAATGTAAATAATCGTAAGGCAAGAGGCCTTGTTGCCTGAGGGAGGACCTTCACGTTTGTGGTAACATTCGATTGAGCACAGAAACAATTGGTTGTTGTTAAGAGAAGATGAGATAACTTTATGTATAGGGATAACTGATGGTAAGGGACGTGGGACTACCTGCTGTAGGCCTTATGGTCTCTTTCAGTCTCCGCCATTCTTATTTCTTATGTTTTCATCCCTTCTGTCGTAAAAAAAAATGCAAGAAATATAGATTTATATAAGATGGATTGGTCAAATTTGTCACTACATCAGGGCCGCCAGCGAATTTAGGTCGGATTGGGAAAAACATATCTCATTTTGTTTCAGATTTTTTTGGAACGAGAGGGTCGTTAATGAAGGTTCCTTTCGACCAGAAGGATTATAATTTCTTGTGAGAAGGCCCACGCAACATAGAGACGACCCCTACCACATATCTGAAATGTCTTGGAAGAATATATATCGGGGGAGACGTTCTCCTGGACACTCCTACTCCGCCATACTAATAGGTCCTCGTAAATCACGGTCGTTCTCCAATAATTGCTCATTTTTGCAATGCCGTAAAGGCGGCGATGGTGGTCACATACCCACACGATTGGGATTCCCTATAGCTCGGAGGAATTTCTCTGAATACGGCCGTTTGTCATGCCAGGGACGTTTTGCCATCGATTCGTTGGGTCGAGACTTTGTGGCGGACAATCGGTCCTAGTGGGACTCCACCGCATCACAGTGGCGCAAAAGAATTAATTTTAACCCAGAAAGGAGTATTGTAGTCTATTATTAAGTGAAATGAATTTGAATGAAATGGGTGGGAGTGGATTTATGCCTTTAACTTTGGCTACCTCCCTTGTATGGAAAAAAACTTAGTATGTATGTATTTGATTAAATGAAGCTGCCTTGCTGTGAATGTACTGTGCCCTGCTGTATTGTCTCTGACCCAGGGCGAGATGTAGGGATGACCCGTCATCCAGGAGGAGCCAAGAAAAGAAGTAGGGAGGGAGGGGGGGTGAAATGGAGTGGAGTGGGTGGAGATGTAATGGGTGTGACAGGAATTATGCGTTTTTTACTTTGGCTACCTCCCTTGTAATGGGGGGGGGGAGCCTTTGGTATGTGGATGTATGTATTTTTATAATTTGTTTTATTTATTTTATTTATTCACTTTGTAACATAATGGAGGAGGCTGCAAGAGACCGTAAGACCTACACTAAACAGTTGCATGTTCCTTACCTCCAGTCATCCCTATCCATAAAGTTATCTAACCTCTTAAAGCAACCAGTTGTTGCAGCGCTCACTACATGGTTACTCAGTCTATTCTATTCGTCAACCACTCTATTGGTAAAGCAGTTCCCGCCTATTTCCTTCTTGAAGAATTTTTTATTATTATTTTGGGTTTATATTGGTCGGATGGGAACTGGGGAAGTATATACATATGTTATCAATTTTATGCTGAAACAACGATGAACTGGGGTCCTTTTCACACATATGTGAATAAAATCGCTTCACAACGGCCAGCAGTTGTACAGGACTGGTCGCCGAAGTGCGCAGGTTACCACTGTACCAGTAGAAGGATTTCCCTCAGCTGAATAGAATCGCTTGGCGGCAGGCACATTAAGATATGCACGACCCAAATCGCAGTCATACGGGTCATTAAGACTAACAGGTCATGGTACCCCTATCGGGTCTCTCTCTCTCTGTCTCTCTCTCTCTCTCTCTCTCTCTCTCTCTCTCTCTCTCTCTCTCTATATATATATATATATATATATATATATATATATATATGTATGTGTGTGTGTGTGTGTCTGTCTGTCTACATCTCTCTCTCATGGAAATGGGTGTTATTGCTATTGCTGCTGTTGCAAAGTGGTCACCCCACTCATCACTCAGTCATGAACGCATATTGTCAGAATTTGTTTGTTGGAGCAGCATCACCTGTCGCCTGTTCTCCATCAAGCTCACAGTCAATGACAATACATGAATATATTCAGTAAATATTAAATGGTGTGAGCGGCCGCCAGCGGTAACAGATGTTGCTAATATAAACAGCTGATATCACTTGTAACAAAAATCCTATGCGGCCACCCAATATATATATATATATATATATATATATATATATATATATATATATATATATATATATATAGAGAGAGAGAGAGAGAGAGAGAGAGAGAGAGGAAGTCCGGTGTGTGATGTTTGATGTGACGTTTTTAATTGGTTATAACTATCGATAATGCCATCGAAAGGTTGTCCAAATTATTATATAATTAATTAATTTCTTTTCACTTTTTAAGCTATTGGTGGACATGAAGTGCAAGCGGTCACACACACACACACACACACACACACACACACACACACACACACACACACACACACACACACACACACAGAGAGAGAAAGGACTGAAATAATTTCAGTATCGCTGCGCTGTGGGTTGTTATTCCAACTCTCGTGGGCGGGGAGTTGGGTGTGTGTGTGCGTGTAAGGTTATAGCATTACCCATAGATCGGTAATATACGAGCTCTGAGCTCTCTTCCGAGAGGGAAATAGCCGTCGATCACGAGTCCAACTCTCGTGGGCGGGGAGTTAGATGTGTGTGTGTGTGTGCGTGTAAGGTTACAGCATTACCCATAGATCGGTCAAATACGAGCTCTGAGCTCTTCCGGGAAGGAAATAGCTGTCGATCACGAGTCCAACACGTGATCCAAAGATCATGGTGAATCAAACACACACACAAATTAGTTATTCGTCTTTGAACTTGTTACCATAAAGACTGACAAGACCCTTTTAAGATTTTATGGCATCACGTTGCCCCGGACTTGTCGACATGGAATGGACCTTTCCGTGCTCATTTGAAAACTGTCGTTGACCAGTAATTAATTAGTTTGCTTTCTTCTTCTTCTTTTTCTTCCTCCTCCTCTTACTCCTCTTCTTCCTCCTCTTCTTCCTCATCCTCTTCCTCCTCCTCTTCCTCCTCTTCTTCCTCCTCCTCTTCCTCCTCTTCTTCCTCCTCCTCTTCCTCTTCTCTTCTTCCTCTTCCTCCTTTTCTTCCTCTTGTTCCTTTTCTTCCTCTTCCTCCGTTTGTTTTTGTTCTTCGTCTTTTTTCTTCTTCCTTTTATTTTTCTTCTTCCTCTTTTCTTCCTTTTCTTTTTCTTCTTCCTCTTTTCTTCCTCTTTCTTTTCTTCTTCTTCCTCTTCTTCTCTTCATCTTCCTCCTCTTCCTCTCCCTATTCTTCCTCCTCTTGTTCCTCTTCATCTTTGTCTTCCTCTTCCTATCCCTCCTCTCCCTCTTCTTCCTATTCTTATCATCTTCTTCCTCCTCCTCTTTTCTCGTTGTACTTCAAACACCGTTTTGATAGTGATGACTACCTCGCCACCCGTCCCATACAGAAACAAATAAACTACGAGCGAGTAGTGAAGTGTTGATCAGTATGTGAAATCACAAAAATCGTTTGTCTCGCATATTGCTATCGGGTAAAATATATATTTTTTCCGGCCGCACCCTCTTACATATGCTAGTGCGCTGGTGGCGTAATCGGAAGCGTGCAGATCTCGCATTCGCTTAGTCGTGGGTTCGAATCCCGCACTCCTCTCCTATTCCTCCAGCATATCAAATGACATTCTGTGTGAATTGTTGAGAAAACAGAATAGTTTGCCATAACGATTTTACGGCGGAAAAAAAGTTCTAGAGGTGGGCGGTACCGCCGAGGAATCGGAGGTAGGAGGAAAAACATCCCGGTCTTCTCTGCAGTTCTTCTGATTTATCGACATTCATCACTGGCTGGGCCGGTCGTGGTGAGCGCTTCCCTCAAAATATAGAACTAATTTCATTGGTTGTACTTATGAAAATGACTGGGGAATTGTATCTAGTAAACTAGATATAGACAGAACTAGAAAAAGAAAGCAGGTGAAATTCTAGTTTCTGCTGGTGCAGAGAGTTCGTCAAGGCTGGCGAAAGGTTTGAAAGTACGGATCTCATTGTTGGGTCATTTGTCTTCATTATTATTCTTCGAAAGCATCACACTGATGGGCGCGCACGCACACACACACACACGCGCGCGCACACACACACACACACACACACACACACACACACACACACACACACACGCACACACACACTCAAAATAGTCTGGGGCTGGTAACGTGAAGTTGGTTAGATTAGTGTGGCGTTAACAAGAATAAAATGAGCGCTAGCTTTGAACCCGTCATAGACGACTACTCTATCTCTTGCTCTCTCTCAACGTTGACTAGTGTTCTCTCAAGCTTCAGATATATTTTTGATATAGATATTAGAAAGATATATAGATATTTTTATATGCTTTGGGTAGAGATCTTACTCAAACCGCTCAGCAAGTAACCGTTTCGTTCGGATGAGGTCGGCCGGGCCGTCGCGCCGTACCATCCATGTATCACATCCGTGTACAACGCATGTTGGCCCAACCCATCGCTTTCTCTTTTCCCCTCTCTCTCTCTCTCTCTCTCTCTCTCTCTCTCTCTCTCTCTCTCTCTCTCTCTCTCTCTCTCTCTCTCTCTCTCTCTCTCTCTCTCTCTCTCTCTCTCTCTCTCTCTCTCTCTCACATTCAGCAGCTATATATTATATATTACATTTGTTTATTTACTTGCTATTTTTTGAGGAATAAATGCGATGGGAAATAATCGCATATGGGTGCGCGCGCATACACGAATGTGCATATGAATATGCGTATATGTCTTTAATATGCTGTTACTAGGCGATGGGCATAATGAGAGCAGCTACAGAGCTATCTAGCTCGCTAGCTAGCTGGTGTGTTGATGCAGCAGCAGGGAGACGAGACGAGGAGGAGGAGGAGGAGGAGGAGGAAAGGTGAGGGAATGGGGTAGAGGTAGTCGCAGTAGAGGCACAGGTGAACGTGGAGGAGGAGAAGGAGGTGGGGGTCGTCGTCGTTTGTGGAAAGTGAGAGTGAACCTCTCTGGCGTGCTTGTCTTCGCGTTGGGCAATGCGGGGGCGGGGCAAAGCGAAGCGAAGCTGGGCGGTCGGGCGAGCGGGTAGCGGGCCAGCCCACAACACGCACGCACGAACTTACGCGTACACGCACACACGCACATTCGACTCACGGATGCATCCATGCATACTGTAAGCATCCTCACGGCGCGGATATACTTTCTACTCATTCATTCCTTCATTCACTCATCCACTCACTCATCCATTCACTCATCCACTCGCTTATCCATCCGTGCACGCTGGATGGGGAACATCCAACACTCTTATGGAGAAACTCGTGAAAATGTTCTTGCGTGCACATACGCTTGTATGGACGCGTACGCACACACAGTTATGAAAAGTTAATTATTTACTTCAGATAAATGATAGAGAGGATTAGGTTTTAAGAAACTGATAAATGTTTTATATGGAGGTTGGTTTATGTAGAAATTGAGTTTATGTGGAGGTTGAGTTTATGCGGAGATTGTGTTTATGTGGAAGTCGAGAAATGTGGAGGTTGAGTCCGCAGTTTCTGAAGAGCCAAGAATATGAAGAGCTCGAACCGATCAGGGATAGACCTCGACCCCCCCCCCTCCAGACAAAAAAAAAAAGAAGTAAAACTCGTGTTTCATAGTCGTGGACGGAGAGCCAAGCGGGTGTATGGTGTAAGGGCTTCCACGGGTTTCACCATCGCCGACAGTTGTTTGAGTCAAAACGACTTCGGTTACAATATTCTGTTTTTCAAATCTATAAGAATCAAATTCACTCTCTGTCAGATGTAGCAAAGCTGAATGATAAACTGAGAGACTGTAAGCCTATACGAATGTTAGACATACCTATTGAAATAGTCTTAGAAAAGTCTAGATTTCTGCAATAAAAGACATATTCTAGTTATTCAAATGGAGGTTGGAGGGAAAGTGTGGAACGGAATTCGGCGCATTTCCGTAGACGCGTTAGTCCTGAGAAATCACGTGTGGAATGTTAGGAGGATTACGTCATCTTTGGTCTCGGACAGAAGGAAATCGAAGGTTGGAAGGCGACGCCAGTGAGAACGAAACGAAATGGCGTCGAACCAAGAAAATTAGGACCTCAATTGTGTCTTGGACCACGTATTGGACTCATGATCGACAGCTATTCCTCTCTCGGTTGAGAGCTCAAAGCTCATATATGCCCGATCTATGGGTAATGCTGTGATCTCACAAACACACACATACACATTCAACCCCTTGCCCATGAGAGTTGGAGTGCCGGCTGGCAATACAGCAAGGCTGAAATTATTTCGGCCCTGGGCGGGAATCGAACTCTGACCGCTGGAGTAGCGGTTGCGAACGGTACCACTGCGCCGTCGAGTGTATGTGTTTGTGTGCGTGGGTCTCGAAAGCCCTTTTCCCATATCTTAATGGAGGTGGACTGAGTGAAGCCACATACATATTAAATGGAGACCATGTAACCACCCCCTTCCCAATTAGCGCCTCGAGGATGAAAAGGTCATCCCCAACCCCCGCCATACTGCTTGGGTCAGAAACAGTGCAGCGAGGCATAGTACTTCCTCAGCAGTCTAACCCGGAGAGGGGAAGCGAGCATGTTGTGTGGACTTGGAGAAAGCATTTGACTTGTTCCCGCGAAGGAAACTTTGCGTGTTGGACAGACAAGACTGATGTCAGGGTGGACGCCATCGTGGCAACTCTTGGTCTGACTAACGCCAGAGTATTTTATTCAGTTTAGGGCAGGACTTGGTGCCGGAGAGGGCCGGGAGAGGCGCCTCCTTTCTCGGCGGGAGACCAAAGGGATTTTGAGGTCCTGAAGATTGAACTGAGCGTGCGACTTCGTATCTTTTCAGAGTCTCGTTCGCTGCTTCAGAGCAATGTCAGGGGTTTGCAAGTATATCTCTCCCTCTCTCCCTCTCTCCCTGTCTCCCTTTCTCTTCTTCTTCTTCTTCTTCTTCTTCTTCTGCTTCCTCTTACTCGAGTACTGAACTGGAAAGCTTTATCTTCACTGTTATGTCGCAGATACCATGAAAGTTGGTATTTTGTAACATATCAACCACTTCCCGACCTCGTACACTTTGAAATTAAATAGATAAATGGATAGATAAGCAAATAATAGATGATTGGTGACAGAGTGTCGGTATGGAATGCACATAGATTGAAAGTTGATTATATCAGGAATTATTTGAGACGGAGTTGTGGAAAATAGATTTCGTTCTACGATGCCCAGCGGGACACACGCACGCACGCACACGCACACCTACGCACGTACACACACGCACACTCACGCACATGCCTATACATATGCGCCCACATGCACAGACGTTTATATATGTGTTTACTCATGTGTCCACATCCACGCTTACACACGCACGTATGTACACACTTATACGCGGGCATACACGCGTCTAACACGTACATGCCTGCACACGCTCATACAAGGGCACACACCAACACGTACGCTTACATTCACTCCAACAGACCACACACACGTATGCACACATAATTTGGTGTTGGAAACATAGACTGAAATGCACGGGTCTAGTTCTTATCCTGTATATTACAGTTACACGCGCGCACACACACACACACACACACACACACACACACACACACACACACACACACACACACACACACACACACACACACACACACACACACACGATTGCAAGTAAGCGCTTGCACATAAGCATAGCCTCAGCATAGGCTCATACATGCACGTACTTAACGTACGCACGCATGCACCCACAATTGCCTCTCTGCTCGTGCTGCGGCCGGCCGTGGCAGCTTCCACAGCCGGCCTGGCTGTGGAAGGGTTAGAATGGGTAGAGACAGAGAGGGGGGAGGAGAGAAGGGGGCTGTCACCCTAGGGACTTGGGGGGTGGAGGCTTTGTCAGCAGGGGCGCGGGGAGTAATGTCGCTGCTGAAGACATTATTATTGGTGGCTGGGGAGAGGGGCGTAATAGGGCTAGGCCAAGTGGTGTGTCGGACGGTAATGGTGAGATGTCATTATGGTGTGTGTGTGTGTTCGCGTGTGTGCGTGTTGTAATATACTGCAGTGACACCATTCTTCCAGAACTATGATCTCCATATTGTTGTAGGGTAATGAGGAACGAAAGTTTTGTGTGTGTGTGTGTGTGTGTGTGTGTGTTTAAGGGAGAAAGAGAGGGGGCGAGGGCTAGGCCAGGCTACCACAGGTAAAAGAGGCAAAGATTGAGAAGGGGGAAAGGAAAAAAAGAGGAGGAGGAGGAAGAGGGGAACGGGGAGCAAGAGAGTTGATAGAAACGTTTGTGGTGACGTAGATGGTGGTCACGGAAGTCATGGTGCTTAAGTGGTGCAAAAGGTGGTGTTCATTGTGATGTGGTGGCAGCACATGTCGTTGGTGTTGGTGCAAGTCTGTGTCTGTGATGCTAACACCAGGTGTGCGATGCAGAAGGAGGCAGACGTGGTGAAGGTGGCAGATGTAGTAGGAAGATGAGGTGTTGGTGATAATGGGGGTTCGAGGATTGTAGTGTTAGGCGTAAGGGAGGAGGAGGAAGAAGAGGAGAGGGGACAGCGGCACAGGAGACGTACAGGTAAGGGTATGCAGACCGATGTGGAGGGAAGAAAAGGAAAAGACAGCATTAGGGAAGTTATGGAGGAGGGCGGGCGGGCGGGCGAGGGAGAGACTTAAAACGAAGGGAAAGGAGGGCGTGCTTGTCTGCATGAGTGGGCTGGGAGGGAGAAGGGACGTTGGAGAAGGCGAGGTAGTCCTGGGGAATGAGGGAGAGAGGGAGGGTCTTCTTCAGGGAAGGTTATAGGGAGCTTATGGAGTTGGGAGGAGGGAGTGGAGGCTAATGGGAGGGCATGGAGTAGGAAAGGAGGGAGGGAGGGAGTCGCTGCGCGCCAGTATTGAACCAGAGAGTTGGTGCGCTGGCTGGTGGAAGGGTGCGAGTGGGAGGGAGAGGAGGCGCGGGTCATTAAGGGGGTGGGGGGTTATGGTGCTGGTGGGGGAGGATATGGTGTGTGGTGGTTGTTGTTGTTGTTGGTGATGGTGGTGATGCTTGACGTGTAGACATGTTGACAATATTTTGAGTGTAATACTGGGATGGTTGTTGTAGTTGTCTGTAAGAGTGGTGATACTTGTCTACCACCACCACACATGCTGGCGTCGTGTCGGGTGGTGGTGTGAGTGTAGCGACGGTGGTGATAGCAGAGTGGATGTCTGGTAATGGGGAATGGTGCGGCGATAGTTAAGATAGTTTGATTTCGTGCCCCGTAACTATCGTCGCGACGGACGGGTGGATGTGGATGGGCTACGTGGATGTGATAGATTTGGATGACAATAATCCATTTTTTCATGGATCTATTTTAGCAAGTTTGAAGCTCGTTTTTTAGTTTTTTACTTGCACCTTTAATTATATATTTATTTACTTGTTTGTTTATTGTTTATATGTTGATTGTGCTCTTGCGTTAGGTCGTTTTTATGGCGACGGGTACCTATATATTCTTTCATAGTTGTAATTGTTGTTTGGTTAATTTTAAGGGGTTGTGGTTGTTTGTCTTGCGATGTGACGGTTGTTTGTTACAGAAAGGGTCGTGTTATGATTGGGTTGTATTCAGAGAGGTGTAGCGTTTGTTTTGACAGATGTACAAGTTGTTCTGTTAGTTGTGTATAGTTGTAAAGGTTGTCTTTAAGGTAGATTTAGCGACTGTGGGTGGTGACTTGTGGTTGTGGAGCTGTATGGTAGCCATAGAAATTGTGTGTGTGTGTGTGTGTTGGAGGGGTTGATTATGGCAGAAAATCTCCCCCCACCCTACTCCCCTTTTTGGGATGGGTGAGAGGGGGCGATTGGCTTCAGGGGGACATTAAATCCTTCGTAGGGGTTGGGGGTTGGATCTGCATTAAAGTCAGTTACGGACCGACCAAATTCAGTCCGATTAATTGGGTAAAAACGGGGATCCCGGGAAGAACGGAAGACCCCCACCACCACCTCCTTCTCCTTCTCCCCCCTATCGTCGATCTGATTTCTGTTAGGGCCACCGTCCGCCCCCCCTCCCGTAAAATTTAGTAAAAGATAGTTGTGATTCTGTCGCGGAAAATTAATAGGAAATTATGGATCTCCATCGTATTGGAAGGGCAGAGGGATAGGACGCTATTGTCTCTCTCTCTCTGTCTCTCTCTCTCTCTCTCTCTCTCTCTCTCTCTCTCTCTCTCTCTCTCTCTCTCTCTCTCTCTCTCTCTCTCTCTCTCTCTCTCTCTCTCACACACTCACTCACTCACTCACACTCACTCACTCACTCACTCACTCACTCACTCTACCTCTCTACATATTTCTCCGTCTCTCGCTAGCTTGCTCCCTGCAGATTGTCACAGTTATTCGTGTACCTGACGACGGAGGACCCCGGTCGGCGGACACCACCCACAGTGGATCGTCCCTCGTCCCTTTGGAGGTAATCATGACCGGGGAGAATAAGAATTTGGGGATTCTCCGCCGAAGATGGCTACGGTCATATTCCCGGCCGAATAATCTGAACGGGAAGATGATAAAGATGTTTGTCTTCTGTTCACGCCCGTCAAGGCCTTTGGGACTCAGTCGGTGGATACGTTGCCATGACGTAAGCACCGGTTTTTATTATGATTTGACTGAAAATAGTATGATTGTGTGAACGTGGTTGTGTGTTTATACGTTATTGGGGGAGATTTTCTTTACTTAACATCGATATTGTGAACTTGTTTTGAAGTCAAATTGAACTCAAGGAGAGAAAAAAAATTGATAAATATCTATCAAGTGCTGGTGATGGAGTTAACGTGTTGTGGTTGTAATTATAATTGCTAACCAGTTTATTGACTAGGGGGAGGGACTCATGAGATCGCCTGACGGAAAGGGTTAATGGAGTAAGGGCGCGTTTACGCCAGTGCAACTTTTCGTGCGCACAGGAGGCAGGCATGCGCCTATTTCGCGGAGAGGCAAGCAGAGGGGAGGCCATGCCTCAAATCTGTGCGCAACACAGGCCAACGTGCACTGTACACGCACGTACGTGGGCGCAAGTGTCTCCCCATCCCTCATGGGGAGACTCGTGCAACAGTCCCTATTCTTTTATTTTCCGAGTGATTTCTGCAAGCAAAATATATATATATATATATATATATATATATATATATATATATATATATATATATATATATAATACACACACACACTTATTTCATTATAGTGTCATTGCTATTATTATCAACTTAATATATTTTTTTGTTTCATATTTTCTCTTTTATTATTACTTTTTAAGCAAATACGTAGTCCTATTCAGGTAAGCCTTTTTTCGTCATACACAGTTGTGGACGTGAGTTGTATCTTGAGGAAATTAGCCGTATCTCAAGGCCCTGATTAGATGGTGTGTTGGCTCTGGTTTGGAGTGTTGGCAGGATGGGGGGGAAGGGAGGGTACGCCCAGCCGGAGATGATGGTGACAGTGGAGACAGTGCATTAGGGAGATTGTATATGGTGGTGTTGGGTGTTGTCAGGATGTTGGTAGTGGTGTTAGGTGTTGTCAGGATGGTAATGGTGTTAGGTGTTGTCAGGATGGTAATGGTGTTAGGTGTTGTCAAGATATTAGTAGTAGTGTTGAGTGTTGTCAAGATGGCAGTAGTGGTTTTGAGTGTTGTCTGGACGGTGGTAGTGGTGGTATTGGGTGTTCTCAGGATGGTGATAGTGGTGTTGGGTGCTGTCAGGATGGTGGTATTGGGTGTTTTTAGGATGGTTGTAGTGGTGGTATTGGGTGTTGTGAGGATGTTGGTATTGGTGTTGGGTGTTGTCAGGGTGGTGGTAAGCTTGCAAGATGGCATAGGTAGTGTTGTAAGTTGTGGTGGTGTTAGTTGTTCCAGGTGTTATCAGTGGATGGTGGTTGGCGTGGTGACGCTTGTTAGTGGTTTTGGTGGCAGGACATAATGGTAACTGATTGGTGGCAGTTGTCAGGGGTTGGCTGGAGGGGGTCGAAGGGTTAGTTTGCGGTCGAGGATGTGTTAGCGCGAAAATGATGGAGGAGGGAGTTTGGAGGGAGAGCGCGTCCTTTGAAGGAGGGAGTGTTGTAAGGTACTCCCTCCAACGGGGGCTGGCTGGTGGAGAAGCTATTGGACTGCTGGAGATTAAGGCTTGTGAGTGAAGAAGACATTATGCCTGTTGTGTTTGTTTGGGATTCACTATGGTCTTGAATCACGTGTTGGGCTCCTGATCGAGAGCTGTTAGCCTCCTGAATAAGAGCTCTTTTTGGGTAATGCTTACACACACACACACACACACACACACACACACACACACACACACACACACACACACACACACACACACACACACACACACACACACACACACACATTTCCTTGCCCAGTATGTGTGACTCACCATGGTCTTGGATCACGTGTTGAACTCGTGATCGACAGCTATTTCCCTCCCGGAAGAGAGCTCAGAGTTCATATATGTGTGTGTATGTATGAATGTGTACACCATAATGAAAATTATGTGAATAATCATGGAAGAAATGTTTAAGGAAATGAAGGAGAACGGAGAAGAAGGGAACGTGTGAGATTAGTGGTGGAGGGAAATGTTGGTGAACATATACATGTATTTGGGAGGATGTGGAAGCTGGCGAAGGGTGGAGGAAGGGAGGGAGTGGGAGTAGGGGAGGCCTGGACTGCGTAGGTTCCCGTCATGCGTAATTATGGCGTAGTGGATATAGATGGAGGTACAGCTCAGCGTTGCGTTGGGGCGTGAGAGTGCGTCACACGGGCGTGGGTTGAATGTGAGACCGTGAGGGCGTGAGCTGTATGTGAGGTCGGTGGTGGAGGACGTGTTGGAGATGTGGAAGTAGGAGTCCTCGTGGCAGATCTCCGCGTGTTGGCGAGACGATCAATGGTGAAGGTGGTGGGAGGGAGGGAGGGGGGCCGACTGGCGCTTGTGATGGTAATAGTAATACTGCTACTGATACTTGGGATAGTTCGTGGAATATTTGGTATTTGTGATAGTATTACCGAATTACTTGTTATTAATGGTATTTTATACGATGTAAGTCTATGGTATCTGGTGCTGGTAATAGTAATACCCATATTAATACTTGGTATAGTTTGCGGAGTATTTGGTATTTGTGATAGTAATGCCGAATTACTTGCTTTTAATGGTATTTGATGCTATACGAGTCCGTGGTATCTGGTATCTGGTGCTGGTAATAGTAATACCGTTACTAATACTTAGGATAGTTTGTGAAATATTTGGTATTCATAACATTAATACCGAATTACTTGCTTTTTAATGGTACTTGATATTATACAAGCCCGTGGTATCTGGTGGTAATGCTGCAGATTGTGCTGCCAGCGGTATCATTGGTAATATATTAGTAGCAGTATCCGCTGAAAGATGAATACTAAAGGTATTGGTCATGATGGAGTAATCAAGGTTACAATCGGAAGTTCGTGAATCAGTCGGTTATTGT